>NW_023425540.1:36728822-36991322 GCF_014108245.1 Pipistrellus kuhlii | reverse complement strand
CCTTGGTAAATTTATTATCCAATCTGAAAATGAAATTATTGGCTTTTTAAATCATACTTGCAACTATTTTAACAATGGGAAATTTGTACTGCTGCTTAAATGTTTGGAAATTTTAGAATGGTTTCAAAATATTTATGAACTTTTAGAATAACATGGACACTTATATTCTCCCATACATTATAAGTTATTTTTATAATCATAATTAGTATTATCTAGTTTTGAATTTTGTGTCTTCAGATTTTTTAAGATATGCAGTATCTATTACTTCATTGTCTTTAGAGTAGTTCCTTATTACTAAGCATATAAAAAAATTAGTGATTTAAATTGTACAGTGATTTAAGTAGCTAAAGTGCCTGGAGAATAAAATTTCATATAAAATAGACTACCAAGTTTTTTGTTTTTAATGCCATTCTCAATGTTCCTTTTACAGGAATTGTTGTTAGGAAGAAAACGTAGTCTACTAAGTTAAATGAGATAGTTAAGAAGATAAAAGTTCAGTTTCTCATAGTGTTGAGGCTGCATATTTAGCCCACTTTTCCATAATAAAAATATGATTTCATCCCTTGCCTGATTTGTGCTATTTTGGAAATTTAAATTATTGGATATATGTTAATGGTTGTTTGAATATCTGTATATGATGCCTTATATACTAATTTGTTCATAAATTCAAAGTTAAGGAAATAATCTTAAAGTGCTTATGCAGATAATATTTTATATTAAAGCTATCTTCTTTAAAATTGGTGGTTTTTAAAAAAATCATGTTCCTTTATAGAATTTGGCTTAAGGACCACGAAGTATTTATTACCATTCAGATACCATATCTCAGGGAGAAAAATAAACATGTATTAGGAAAAATTGTATTCTATTACAAAAAATTTGTGAGTTATAATAAAGTTACTATATAATTTCTCAAACTAAATATTTTTTATAATATTACAAGATGACTTTCTACCAAAATGTGAATTCATTTATAAGCAAGTTAATTTTAAAAGTCATAGGACAGTTATAATTTATTTAATATTAATTACACTAATATACAGAGATATAAACTAGTATTAAGCTGTTGTTGCCCAATTAAGATGTATTTTAAAAATTAAATTAAGTTGATAATATGACATTTTATTAATTTCTATAAATTGGAAATTTTGAATAGAATATTTTTATATTTAATATAGGGTAAACATATACTTTAGAAGTAAAAACATATCTAATAACATACTTAGAATTTTGAATATTACCTGCCTCTCATTTTGGATTCGAAGTTTTGGTGTTCTATAGAATATGGTTAACTAGATCTTTTAGATACGCTGAAAAAGTGTTCTCTTTTCAAATTAATTTGAGAATTAATGTTATTTAATTATAGAATGTTAATTCTATCCTTCTCCCTTTCTCTGTAAAAAAATCAATAAAATATATTTTTAAAAAATAAAAGTAATATTTAAGCAGTTAAAGACTTTTGGCTTAAGTTTTTTTAAAAAATACTTTATATGCCTTGTAAAATTATGAAAAATAATAATACAAATGCAGTTCATCTAATGCAGTCCCATTTACCTACCATATTTTAGGGTTTTTTTGTTTGTTTTTGCTTTTATTTTTTAGCAGCTATATCACACACACTCTTATCTCATATTGAATTTTCAGACAACTTAATTCTTTTCCCCTGAACTTCTTACAAACCAGGCTTACTTTTATCCAGTACTTCTGTGATTCTTATGTTGACATTTCAAGTTGGGAAAAGGGGTTTTGTTTTAGAATAGGAAAATGGTGAGCTCACTTTCCAACCTGTTTCAGTTAATTGCTGGTGGAATGTTTAAATAGAGTTGTTAAAAAGACAGGGATACAGCCAAGACCGGTTTGGCTCAATGGATAGGTCGGCTTGGGGACTGAAGGGTCCTGGGTTCGATTCCGGTCAAGGGCATGTACCTTGGTTGCGGGCATATCCCCAGTGGGGGGTGCGCAAGAGGCAGCTGATCGATGTCTATCTCTCATCGATGTTTCTAACTCTTTATCTCTCTCCCTTCCTCTCTGTACAAAATCAATAAAAATAGAAAATTAAAATTAAAAAAAAAAGACAGGGATACAAATCTGAACAGTGGATAGAAAGTCAAATGTAAAGAGAAATTTGTGACTTTTAAGTAGTAAATACAACTGCCATGGAGATGAAGTAGCTGTGAGAGGTACTATATTGCTTTCTCTTACAAACTGAAGCAGAAACTATTCACAGAAAGGTTCTTAGCTCTTTTCATTAGTAAACACTTCAATTTCACCAACATCTCAGAACTTTTAAGGGATAGTTTAGAGGGTTAGTGAAATACTTAGTTTTACATTTGTGTTTTGTGAATTATGAATTCCTAAGATTACTGTATTTTCCGGCGTATAAGACGACCCCCTAATTTTACAGTTAAAACATAGGTTTAGGCCTATATTCGCTGTATAAGACTACCCCCCACTTCCGAGGCAACACCAGTTCTTTTTTTAATAGACCGCCTCTCTGACTCTGGCTTTTTACTAGAACACAGTGTACATGTTCTGTACCCGAAGCTATACTGTGTTCTAGTAAAAAGCCTGCTCAGATTGGCCAGAGTCAGAGAGGCGGTCTATTAAAAAAAGAACTGGTGTTGCCTCGGAAGTGGGGGGTAGTCTTATACAGCGAATATAGGCCTAAACCTATGTTTTAACTGTAAAATTAGGGGGTCGTCTTATACGCCGGAAAATACGGAAATCAGTTTGTTAACTTCTAAAGTTCACAATATTACAAAATAACAAAGTGGTATTGATTTTGTATTTGTATCATTGTAGCTATTTACAAAACATATTTGTCTTTCTTATTACAATTAAAGCATATATTTTACATAAGCAGTGAATATAACTTGAACCATTTCCAGTTTAGTGGGTTAATTAATGGGTAGTGGGAGGTAAGGTAACAAACACCATCAGTTAAGCATTTAATTTCTTTCATTTAGGATAGTCAATAAATTAGTAATATGTTGCTTCCAGTAGTGGGAACTGAGTAGCTAGAGGCAGAGTGTGTGAGTAATTGGTTGCTTTTTCACTTTGTATTATATTATGCTATTCAAATTTTAAACTGTGGGATTATTTTACTTTTGGAACAAGTGGAAGAAATTTAAAATTTGAAAATTGCTTTATTTATTTTAAACATGAGATAGTATAATGTTTTAGAAAGTACTGACACTTGAAGTTAGAAGTTATGATTTCAAATCCTGATGTCACCATTTCTTGGCCAGCTGGCTTTAGGTGAGGCATTACCTCTTTGAATTGCAGTCTCCTGTTTGAAAATGGGGATGGATAATAGTTGCCCTGCTTATCTCTCAAGGTAATTGTGAGTTCTTTTAGTAAACATATCTGAGAGGCATACACTCTGACAGATGCTGATAAGAAGACACATTTCCAGTCAGATCATTCAGCTTCAAAGAGTGGAAGTAGACAAAAATTTAACCTATTGTGATAAATTCTGTGGTGCAGATAAATATATTATCAAGTTCCATAGAAAGGATCCACAGTGGCATCTTAGAAAGTGATAAAAATAGGGTTTGTGTGGTCCTTCTGGAATCCAAGGACATTTGAGTTAAGTTTTGAAGAATGAATGGGGTAGGAAAAGAGAATGAAGAGGGAGAGAAGGTATCCCACTCAGACAGCATCTCCAGCCCCATCTCATTTTATGTGTGTATGTAGCACATTTTTATGTGTTTTGTTAAGACAAAATATTGTAGCAGATTCTTCCTTAGTTTGCTGATTCCCAAAATCTTGACTATAATTATTGAAATATAGTAATAGTGAGAAATCATATTTGACTTCATAGTGACCACTAAAGAATTAATACAGAATGACTAAAACCTCCTGAATTTTACCCACATACATTTTACTATATAGACCATAAGCACTAAATCATCAGATTCCTATGTCAATCTTCAGTTCTTCCTCACTAAGGCACTAGTGAGAATTTTTTATTGTGGTGGCTGAGCAATTAGCTTCTAATTTGCAGTCCTCTTGTATTTTCCTAATGAATCAATTTTTCCTCCCTGCATCTTTCTTGGTATTTTTGTTCTAACATTCTTTTTTAAAAAAGTTAGTTCCTCTGTTTCTGGGGTCACGTTACTAAAATTCTTGGTCAAAAGTCTAAAATTCATTCAAATATAGTACTTTACTCTGATTTCTATAGAATACTTTCTACTGATATGTTTAGCAGAAAAAACTTGTTGCCTACTTTACTTGTTAAGTCAAATAGCTTCTCTTCCCAATCTCGAATGCTTTGTTCCTCTTCACTGAGAAAGATATGAATTTTAAATTCATTTGACAAGAAGTTACTAACTTCTAAGTTGTAAGTGAATACACTTTTCCTGGTGCCATAGTGTTTACTTTGTAACACTATTAAACATCTTACCCCCAGACTAGTTTATAGACATTAATATTTACTTTATACTCACTTTTCTGTAAGTGATTGTTTAGGGCAGTGGTTAGCAAACTCATTAGTCACCAGAGCCAAACAAACATCAACAGAACAACGATTGAAATTTCTTTTGAGAGCCGAAAACCGACTTCTACACATGGGCCACGAAGTTTCAATCGCACTGTATGTGTGCGCCTGTACGTAAGTGGTATTTTGTGAACACTCAAGGGGTCAAAGAGCCGCATGTAGCTCTCGAGCCACAGTTTGTTGACCACTGGTTTAGGGGCATTGATATTTTTCTATTTTAATATTTAATATCCAGTATCCTGTGTTGTAGATGTACTTTATAAATTGAAAATGTGATATAGATAGAAGGTTGTATTATTTATTATGGATATTAGCCTTCTAGTAAATACCATGATTATTAAAAACAAAAACAAAATTTTTAAGTTTCACACTAATTTAGTTTTAATGTGAAATAAAGAACCTTTGCACAAAATTTATAGGGAATATTTCTTAATATAGTAGAAACATAAAATTAGGTATTGTATAGCAACTTTTCTCTTTACTTTTTTCATGTTTGTCTATGGGAAGAAAAATATAAAGTCTCTCAGCTTCTAAGGGATTAATTTAGAGTGAATTAGCCCAAAGTAAGAAAGCATTTCTGTATCTGCAGGAAAGTCTTGTACTGTTAATGATTGTCTCTTCAGATGCTTTAAGCTTCAAAGTAATAGAATATATGTGGCTTACGCTATAAGGATGTTTATCCTCTCATACAGTAAGAAATCTGGAGGTAGGATGCTTTCAGAGTTGCTTAATTTAATAATTTAATGCCATTATCAAAGATTCAAGTTCTCTGACATCCAGAGTGACCTGTCCTTTAAGGGCTGGATCTCTTCATGATCCCAAGGGACCTGCCACAAGTAGTAAACGTCATACACAGGTGATAATGTTCAGAGGAGGAAAGATAATTAATTATACCTGCTTATATTGCATTTAGTAAAAATGACAACTTTCTCAGAAGCCTCAGCAGATGACTCTTTTGTAATTTTGGCCAGAATTAGGTCACTTAAATCATGCCCAAACTATCACTTGTCAAAGAGAGTAAGACCATTATGATTGGCCTCTTCCCTTGAAGGACATGGCTTGTTGGATGATCATAATCAAAATTATATTCTGTTGGCAAGTAAGAAGTGCTACTGGTTAGGCAAACAGCAATACCCATTACATTTGAGTGCATTTTAACTTTTTTGTGTGTTCTAATGTCTGAGATTTACTTTAAAAAAGCTTATGATAGTGGCTAAGAGTATAAACTTTGGAATAAAACAGTTCTTTAGCACCTAACAGCTGTGAGAATTTGGATAAGCTCCATGAATTTCAATGTAGTTATAACTAAAATGGAACTCACAGTGGTACCTATTTTATAGGGTTGTTTTGAGGATTAAATGACAGTACATGTAGCATGCTTTGATGTAGTATTTGGCTCGTAATAAATGATCAGTATGTGCTAACTGCTTTGGTTATCATATTTTAATTTTAGCTTATCTTGAATTATTCAAGCTTTTCCCTAAATCTACATATCATGTTCCATGAGATACCAATATTGTAACTCTCTCTTCTTGAGTTGTGTTAGTTGAAGTTCACCACAAGGCTAGTTTATAGAGTGTAGATTATATGATGGCCATTGGAAATGCTAAAATATCAGAAGTCATTCATCCAACCTGACTTCTTTCATCAGTGTTGCTATCTGTCTTCAGCTTAATTTTCATGGGTATTATCATTTTGGCCAAAGTTTGTGAAATATGGTAGCTCATATTTTATTCATTTTGAAATATTGATAAATCCTAGGTCAGTTCTCTTTGAATCTAATGACTCTTAAAAACATTGTGGGGAGGCACTGTGAAATGGGAATAATACTTAAATAGGTGTTAAATAATACTTAAGTAAGTATGAAATGCAATAAAGTATACAAAAATCTGTTCATATTAGATCTTCAAAAAAAGTTTATTCCTTCATCTCTCATACAATAAAAAATCTCAAAAATATTGTTTGTTTCTTCAGAGACATGAGAGTTTGTCATCAGTTATGTCAGTAGAAGAGAACAGTATCAGTCAGTAAAAAGAAAATCGTATTAGGGATTTCCAACCTAGGAATTTAACACAGGAAATTAATCATACCATTGGTGATATAATTTTTATGAAAGGCTGAGGTTTCATTGGCTGACTGGAGTCATCTCAAATTTTTATGAGAAAAAAAATTGGTAGACATTGCTTAGATTAAAAAAATGTTAAAAACAAATTGAATTATTTTAAACAACTAGGGGAAATGTATTTTACTCATAGGTCTATTCTAAAAGTTGAAAATAAATAAATAAATTCTAATTATATATCATTTAAAATATATGATTTAGTACAGGATTACATTTCTTTCTCAGTGATCCTATGCTTCCCAAAGGAGATTATTCTTATAAATAAATGAATTTTCTTTTTAATCAGTTACTTCATATTACAACCAGAACTCTGTGGGTGGGGTGTGCTTTTCCTGGAGTTTCTAAATGTCTTTCATTTTTTATTGAGAGAAAAACACACACACACATGAATGACTTTTCTTTGACCTTCTTACTCATTGTATATGTTCTTTAAAATCTATTCTATTCCTCTTTAAAGATGTTTTTATAAGACTCCTCACTAAGATTCTTATTTAGACTGATTGTTTTCCAGGCCTACAGCACAGTTTTAATCTTGGGATTTCTACATTTCCTTTCATAACAGTTGCATTATGTTGATCATGGTTTCTTTTCTTGATTTTCACCTTCAATTTGTGGGAGTTCATTCTTAAATTTGTCAGAAAGGGGGCATATAGTAGTAAATAAACTTGAATTTTTATCTATCTAAATAAACCTCTGCTGGCCTATGATTTCTTTCATCAGTTATTTATATGACTAATTGTCTTTTTCAGATCTGAACTCACATACCCTCTCTTCAAAGTGGCCTTCTCTGACTTATTTTAAATTTCAAATCCTCTGTTTTACCAGTTCTTCTTCACTGTATTTTATTTTTGTAGCACTTTATCACAATCTCACATGCTATACATTTTACTTATGTATTGTCCTTATTTCCCCACCCAAAAGTCTAATGGAATAGACATGCACTTTTGTTCATGCTATATCCTTGGTACATGAAATCATGCCTGAGACTTAGTGGCCACTTAGTAAATAAGTACTGAGTGAGTTAGTGAATTTTTCCCTCACTACTTAGTTATAAATCTAGGTTATAAATAATTTTCTCTCTGAACTTTCAAGGGATTGCTTTCTTTCTTATCTTCTGGTATCTAGTGTTAGTAACATGAAATGTAATATCAATCTGACTTGTTTTCCTTTTATATATGACCTATTATTCTCTTTTTAAAAGCTTTAATATTCTTAGATCTCTGGAAATTTCCAACAACGTTTCCAACAATGTACAGAACCGTGGGGTGTTTTTTTTTTGTTTGTCTCCCCCCCACTGATTCTATTAGGAAATCCTTTCAATTAATATTGTTGTTCTTTTTCCAGCTCTGGGAAATTTTGTTTTATTTATTATTGATTTTTGAGAGAAAAACATTGGTTGGTTGCCTCCTGTACATGCCGAGCTAGCAAGCTGGGTATATGCCCTGACCAGGAATTGAATCTACCACGTTTTAGTGTATGGGACAATACTCCATTCAACTGAGCCACACTGGCCAGTGATAGGAAATTTTTTTTTTTTTAATCTTCCCTTGCTTTTTTTTTTAATTTATTTTTTTAATATATATTTTATTGATTTTTACAGAGAGGAAGAGAAAGAGATAGTTAGAAACATCCATGAGAGAGAATCATCGATCAGCTGCCTCTTGCACATCCCCTACTGGGAATGTGCCCACAACCAAGGTACATGCCTTTGACTGGAATCGAACCTGGGACTTTAGTCCACAGGCCAATGCTCTATCCACTGAGCCAAACCAGTTTCAGCTTCCCTTGCTTTTTTTCTGTATTCTTATTGGATATCAATAAGAATTGGTTTTATTCTTTTCTCTTGATGTTTCATTTTCCTTATTTTTCTCTTTATAATTTGACATCTCTTTAATGTAAATTTTTATATGCTTATTAATGTTTAAACAGAGAAATCTGGCTTACTGGTTTTTGTTTTTTGTTTTTGTTTTTTTTTTTACTAAAATGAAATACCAAGTAGTAGGGTAAAATAGGATAGATTGATTTAATATTTTGTGTATTACCAACAATAATGAATGACAAAAGTGGCTTATGATAGCAGGAAAAGGAAGTATTCATCAGTAAATGATCACTGATTTACTAGAAAAGAACTTAGTCTTATTTCTCATCAGGCATGATTATTTTAAATATTTTGTAGTAAGAAAATATTACACACTCACAAAATTGATGAGTAGGGATGGGAATGTTCATCACAGTATTTATAATATGGGGCTTTCCTAAATGTCTGATAGGACACCTTAATAAGTTGTTGTATCAATATTATTAAAATGATTTGTAGCCACTAAAAGCTATATTTTCAAAAGAATGTTTAATGACATTGAAAATTATACATTGTCTTATTTATAAATATATGTATATTTGTATTTATATATTAATTTTTACACATACATGTTTAAAGAGAAAGACAAATGAAAAATAATGCTAATACAGGTCCATAATCGCTTCTATGAAACCCTTGAGCCCATGTGTATTTCTGAATTTCAGATTTTTTCAGGTTTTGAAACAGTTACATGAGCATTTACATAATAGCATTTAGAGAAGTACTATAATCAAACATTAATATTTCTGTAGTAAAACCTGTACTATTCACATTTATTTAGTAGGCTACATAAAGTAGCTTCATGTCATTTGAGGACACATTTTGCTGCTAAGTGAGTTTGTGCCAAACTTAATTTAGACTTTTTCTATTTTTTTTTAACTTTTATTTCAGAATTATGTGCATTTTGGATCAGTAGTACTTAATTTGAGCAATGAAATTTTGAATGAATTTTAAGGTTTTATTCATTATAATTTTTATATAGTTCTGTATTTATAGAAACATGTATGTTTGTTACAGAAAACAATATTTTAGTAGCAGATTTTTAAATTGTGACTGTATATACTTAATTGAATTAAATTTTCTTATTAAATCTTAGCCTTCCCTAGAGTAAGGAATAAGGGCCAAATTCATCAGAAGAGACTCATTCATTATTCAGAAAATATTTATCCAGTAATTATATTAGACCAGTGGTCGGCAAACTGTGGCTCTTAAGCCACATGCGGCTCTCGAGCCACGGTTTGCTGCTCTGTTGACTGAGTTTGCCAACCACTGTATTAGACATTTAGACAGACATGAGCAGAGAAGGAAGATTGGCCAGGTACAAAACATCACCAGGTTGAAAAGCCTCCAGTATCTAGCAACCAGCAAAACCGGGAAATACAGATCTCACCCCTAGGTTGACCTTTCCTACCTTTGCATATCACTGGTCATTCAATTTAGACCCTATGATCTTTCGTATCACTAATCATGCGGTCAGGCCCTCCCCTGACTTTTCCTCCTCTGATGTCGCTAGTCATGTGATAGACCCCCTTAGAGGAGGAACAAGGAACCTAGAGAATAGCCCTTAAGACTACCATACAAGCCCTTGCACCACTACCCTCTTAAGCATTAAGCCCTCAAAACAATGAGATTCTGACCCACATCACATATGTAATCTTAGGAACAAAGCCTTGGGTCAGAGACAGAGTTTTGGTCAAATTAGAGATAACATCTAGGCCTTAGTAATGTTTTAGCTCCAGGCCCAGAAAAGCAGCAAGGCCAGCTGAGATGACCAGCTGATCCCGACCTATCAGTAGAGACCCTGAAAGGACACAACTGGAAAAGCTGATGAATATTCTATTTGAGATCTGAGACACCTCCCCTAAGGTCCCTTACCTTTAAGGAGAGGATAAACTCTCAGGACTGAGGACCCCAGTGCAAGTGCTCTTAGCTCGCCAGCTCTAGAACTGCTCATGCCTCTTCCTTCAGGTGTGTCTGTTTGCTTTCTTTCTCCTAAGCTCCAAGGGCTCTTCTTTTGCCTCTGTCACTTTTTCTCCTGAGCTGGCTCAACTTCTTCCATAGCTCACTTCTGCCTCTATAACTTTCTAACTAAACCTTTGCTTATATTTGAGTTTTGACACTGAATTCTTTCTTAGCCAAAACTCAATTACAATATCCTGGTTGTTGAACCAAGGTCCAATCACTGGTAACATTCTGGTGCTGTTTCACCACCAACAGTAATTACTGTTCTAATAAATTAATATTTCAAACCATAATTTAATACCATTTCACACTCTTCTTATTGTCAGAAATTTAATAATTTTTTAATGATCAGAAAACTTTATTTTTAATGAACACATAGCCAAATAGACATAGACTCTGACTATAGCAGACTTTGGTATAGTATATACTTGATAAGAAACTTAATAACTTTTACAATTACAGTTGTTTACAATGATGAAAGGAAGAAATAGGAAATTTTATACATTACAGGTTCAGAATTAATTGATATCACGGAAAGCAATTTTTTTAAAAGATTTTTAAATTGATTTTGAGAGAGAGAGGAAGGAAGAGGGGGAGAGTGAAACGTCAATGTGAGAGAGAAACATTAATTGGCTGCTTCTTGCACACCTCCAACCAGGGATTGAGCCCAAACCTGGGCATGTGCCCTGATGGAATCAAACCAGAGACCTTGCATTGCGTGGGATAATGCCCAACCCACTGAGCCACACTGGCCAGGGCTGTACTTTTATATTAAAATTTATGTAACCAGAATTAGGGGAGGTTGAGCTGTTATGGTTAATCTAATTCTGGTTATCTAAAGGAATAATCAGTAGAACTTTGTATTGCTCTATTCTTTATTGTTTAAAATCTGCCTGATCTATATCAATACCTTTCTTGCTTTTAGTAAATAAATGCTTGTTTGTTTCTATTACTTGTCCGTGAAAGAACCATGTCTAAACTATCTATCCCAGTTTCTCACACAAGGAAGGTCAGGCATCAAATTATGTGTACAGTGAATTTTTGTCAGTTGTTGAAAATAATCTAATATTTCTTTGTTTTGGATTTGGCATGCACTATACTGATTTTTTTTTCTTGTAAGCTGAGCTTTTATATTATGTTCTTTCAAGTAAATGTATAAAAGTTTGGAAAACATTTAAAAGCAAGACAGAAATATTAGTACATAATAATTTTGAGTGTTATTTTTACATTGTAAATACAGTAGTTATAATGGGATATGTTTTTTCATTAAAACTTTAAGAATTGGCCCTGCTAGTATGGCTTGGAGATTGAGCATCCACCTATAAACCAGGAAGTCGCAGTTTGATTTCTGGTCAGGGCACATGCCCAGGTTGTGGGCGTAAACCCCAGTAGGCCGATCAATGATTCTCTCTCTTCATTGAAGTTTCTATTTCTCTTTCCCTCTCCCTTCCTCTCTGAAATCAATAAAAATATATATTTTAAAAATTTAAGAATTGCATGTTTTGACAGATTGCATTTGCTTTAGCTGAGTGTAGATAGGACTTATGGGCATGGAGATCAAACATAAATGGATAAAAAGTTTTTCTTCTTCCTTCTCGCCATCTACACTTTGGTATTTTAAGTGTTTTATATTTATATAGTTTATTTATTTGTTGTGGTCTCTTTGATAGAGTTAATTCTCTGAAAAGTTTTTGGCTTATTTTTAGATTGGCCAAAGAAAAAATGATGTATGAAAAAGAAGCAAAACAACAAGAAGAAAAGATTGAAAAAATGAAAGCTGAAGATAGTGAAAATTATGCCCTTAAAAAGCAGGTAAGTCCTGCCACATCCTCTGTGCTCCCATAATACCTTATTTATTCTAACGATAGCATTTATTAAATATTCATTCTAGGCTAACAAAAATAGAGGCTATAAGGGGAACTTCCTTATATTCCCACCACAAAATCTATCAACCTATCTATTGTACATCTGTACCCATAACACCTTCTTTCGTATTAGAGAGAAATGCATGCCCTAGCCCTGGTTACAGCCATTAGTGACATTGTTATCACTACTTTCCCTCATGTAACCTCGACAGCATTTGGTACAGTAACCACTCTCTCCTTGACACACACTTGTATCTTGGTATCTTTAATAGAATAGTCTCCTGGCTTTCTTTCTATTACACTGCCAATATTCCTCAATTACCGAAACTTTTTCCTCTCTCCCTCCTCATCCACTTATTTATCTACCCCACCTCTACACACACATACACACATTTTATTAAACCTTTAAGATTTCTAAAATCCCTCACTATGTAATCTCCCACCCTCCCATAAATTTAAGTGCCATCTTTATGCCCATTTATTTATTCATTCAACAGATAGTTATTGATTTATACAATTCCAGGTACTCTTTTAGTCATGAAGTTAAAAACAGTAACACAACAAACAAAATTCTCCAAACCCTAGTGCCAATATTTCCCACATTTACATCCCTGGGCCTGACCACCCCAGATATACATATATCAAAAAGCTATATCGCCTCTCTTATTTTCCTCCTCAATTGAAAGTGCTTACTTTCACCCATCCAGATTCCCAAATCAAGAATTTAGTGAGTCCTTTCTTGATACCTCTCTCTCTTTCTAATAACCACATCTAATAAACATCAAGTCCTGTTTTTTATTCCCTCTATTTCTTTTTACTGCCACTCTCCTAGTCCAGTTCACTATCATCTCTTGCTTATACTATTGCAAAAGCCTCCTAGTTGGCATACCTGTATGTCTCTTGACACCCTCTATTCCCTCTACCAAAACACACAGGTTGATCTCTTCAAATTCACTTCTCCTTTAAAATCTAAAGTCCAGTGCATTGAGAATAAAATTCAGATGACACTAGGAAAAAAGAAAGTAGGAACAAATTTATACAGATTAATCTCAACATTTATATTTTAATTCAGCTTTATGAACTCTGGTTTTCACCCTATAAATTACGTTACAAATGGAAGTAGTGCACTCTTAATCCAGACTTAATTTTGTAATCATCATCACTTAAAGTGGATTTTTTTGTAGGTAGTTGCTTTTTGTGGTGCAAAAGGAATGCAGTGGCACCTGAAACATCTTCTTTCCTAAGCTATCCAGGAAGAAAACCTTCTTATTTTCTTTAGCTTCTAGGAGAGCCTTCCTTCCTCTGTGTGTGTACATAGCAGAAGACATTTGTGAGTCAGTTATTCATGAATTGGGGAAGATTTGAAAACATGTAAATATAGTCTGTCCCCAAATATGTTGACCTTGATGAACTAACAGCTCTTCAAATCCTACAAATCTTCAGAAGATTTACATATGGATTATAACCTTTTGATTCTTAAAATAATGATGGTTAAGTGCTTTTTAAATATATACTCCCATATATATTCATGTCATTTTTGTACCTCTCTCATTTTAATGCCTCTATTGTTTTCTCACATTTAAAGAAAAATAACAATAGTATATATAACTCATCTAGATTCTTCTTGGATCAAAGAAATTGGGCTGATTTTCCCAAGTGTGTAACTAGTGGCCTTATTTATATCACCATTAATAGCCCTGGTTTTGCTCAGTGGATAGAATGTCGGCCTATAGGCTCAAGGGTCCCGGGTTCAATTCTGGTCAAGGGCACATGCCTGGGTTGCGGGCTCAATCCCCCGTAGTAGGAATGCAGGAGGATGCCAATCAGTGATTCTCATCATTGATGTTCTATCTCTCCCTCTTCTTTCCTCTCTGAAATCAATAAAAATAAATATATATTTTTTAAATAGCCCTATAGTTAGAATAGGAGTTGTAAGTTACATGGAATGGGGAATAAATGTGTTCCTTTACTAAATTAAATTCTTCAAATAATGTCACATCTGTTTTATTTCATTTGAATTTATATATTGATCATCTTTTAAATAAATTATTGCTTGATATAGGTAAGGATTAACTCTATTGAATCCTGATTCTAATTGTTACTTAAAAATATTGGCCACTTACTGGTTATATCATTCATTACATATTCAGATATACAAGGGAAATTTGTTTGTTCAAAAGTTCTTTTTATACTCATTCATGTTAAACTTCTTCTGTCACAGTGCTCATGGTTTATAACATGATTTTTTGGATTCTTAGTCTACCTAGTACTCAAAAATACCATCCCATATCTATTTACAGAACAATAAATATTTCTGTTTGCTATTGTCAACCTGCAAGGTATACAGTGCCATTTGCAGTTTTGTTTCAGAGTCTCATGAAACCTGTCTTTAGCCCAACCCAAAGCTTTCACAAGCTTTCTCAATTTCCTTTTGCTAGCTTTAGCTATAATGTGGCCAGCCATTCATGTTTTGTATTATATGTAGCTCCAGTTGCATTCCCAGAAGCATTGCTCTATTCTTGATTGCCTAGGACTTTAAGGTCAATAGTAGTCTCTTGTCATTTGCTATACTCCACCTAGAAAATATCAAGGAAGCCAAGTGCTGCATTTTATGTGTTCTGTAGTCTTCTCCCTGTATTTCCTCCTCTTCTGAGTTAAATGCTGTCCGCAGCCACTTCTCACTACCTTGACTCTTCTCTTTCTTGGATCCATTTTGCTCTGGTTTCCCTGAGTCTTCTGAACTGGCCCTGTATTATAACATACATGTATGATGTTGTCAGTAAAACATCTTACCTGAAATTGTTTGTCAAAATTGGTTTTTCCTGAACTAGGCCTAATTTTGGTTCTTTTAAAAATAAGTAACTAGGTAGAATTTTTAGGACTCAAGAGGCAAAAATATCAGTCAGAGTTATTCGACTATGCTTTTCTTTTCTGGCTAAACAATATTACATAACATTCAAATATTGCCCAAATTAATTTTAGCTCTCCAGTTTTCATATACTTCTTTTTCTTCAGCCTTCTCCTCAATCCTCAATTAGGGATAGGTACAGATGATTTGCCTTCAACCAAGGAAGGTATTCTGGTCTTTATTTTTTTTTCTTTTCTTTAAACTTCTCCTAGAACAGAAATGATTGGCTAATAATGACATATCTTTTATTTCACCTGAGACTACTCATTTATTTTCCAGAAGTAATAGTAAAAAGATAAATTGGTACAATATTTCAACTAAGATTTCTCAAAACACTTTGCAATTATTATATACTAGAGGCCCAATAAATGAATTTATGCATGGTGGGGTCTGGCTGGCCTGGCCCCAGTTGGAATGATTCTGGGCTGGGCCTGTCAGGAGGAGACCGCAGGAGGTTGGCCGGCTGGCTCTCCTTCTATTAGGGTAGGAGGGAGGTGATCAGGGTCTCAGCCCATCCTCCTCGCCTCCTCTCAGCCCCCTCACCCCACCCCAGCCCCTGATCTCCTGCCTGCCAGCAGCCCTGCTCCCACTGTTGGCCCCATTCACACCCACTGATGGCACAGAACAATTGGGTCCAGCGCAAGCAGCAGGTGTGAGCAGGGCTGGTGCTGTCAGCAGGTATGAGCCGTGGCTGCTGCCCCAATCGCCCCTCAGGAGCAGGAGAATGTGGCAAAGCTCTCAGGGGCAATTGGGGCCAGCAGCCACCACTTGCACCCGCTGACAGAGCCAAACAATCGGGATTGACACCAGGCACCAGCAGGGGGTGCCAGTGGCAGCTCCAGCACCAGCTGCAGGTGCAAGTGAGGCTGGTGCATGTGGGCAGTGGGTGCGAGGTTGGCTCCAGTGCCGTCAGTGTGGGCGAGCAGCAGTTGTTGGCCCTGATTGCTGCTCAGGAGCAGGGGGAGGTAGAGAAGCACTGAGAGGCAATCAGGACCAGCAGCCGCTGCTCACACCTGCTGATGGCGCTGAGCAATCAGGATCAGCGCTGGGCACCAGCAGTGGGTGTGAACAGGGCCAGAGCCAGCAGCAGGACTGGAGCGCGGGAGCAAAGAATTTTCAGTAAACACCAGAGGCTCGCCCCGATGATAGTAACTGGAGCTCTGCTTTGGTCTGGCGCCACTACTCACCTGCTCAATCATCCCACCACGGCCAGCACCCATCATGTTCTGCATGTGCTCCCTGGTGGTCAGCGCACATCATAGCTACCAGTTGTTTAGTTCCACTGTTCAGTCTATTTGCATATTAGGGAGATAGATAGATAGATAGATAGATAGATAGATAGATAGATAGATAGATAGATAGATAGATAGATAGATAGATAGATGCATGCATAGATACCGGTAGATAGATAACCATTTTACCACCATATAAAAGGAAAGACTTAACCATTGTTCAGTAATCTCTTCACTTATTTACAGTTCAATTTGGCAAACTTAGTGCAGTTACCATTGGTTCCAGAAGCAGTCAGTATACAATATTAAAGTGTCTATAGATTATCATAGGTATAGCCAACCCTGGGTGAGTGATCTGGATCATTAAAGAAGCTAGAAACCTTATCCCAATCAAGTAATTACAAAAGAACTTAACCTTAGCCAGATTGTTTCATAGAACACTTCTTTCTGGAAAACAAAAGAAGGATCTGCGGATTACGGCTTTCTTTTTCCAATTTGTATATGTTTGACTTTAAAAGACATTGATCAGATTTTAGCTCAGAGTTTATTCATTGTTATAATCTGAGCCTTGCTAAGCTTCCCATAATTTTCATTTGATCTGAATAACTTCCACAAAAAAATTGTAGTTTGTTTTAAAAACAAGACAGAAGGACTGCATCCTGTTGCATTCCCTGAGGGTTCCTTGTACCTCCCAATCTGTGTCAAGATCCTGACTTAACTCCAATCTCGTCATAGTCAGCATTAGAATAAACTGGCAGTTTATTCAGATATTTTCAGCAGAGGCACCATTCATTTGAGTGACTTCCTCCCAAAGGGAACACTTCGAAAGGTAATACTCATTTAGCTTAGTAAAGGTGTTTTTAGGGTGTCTTTACTACTATATAATCACACTTTATATACTGTCTTTTAAAATTATTTCTGACAGTTGTAATTCATTGTTATGAGGTAAAGTATATGATTTATGGCCTTGCTAGAAATGTGGTTGGTTTATGGACTCCAAATCATTGTCATCACTTTACTGGAAGCCTTTGGCTCCCTGTGGCATGTTCTTATAGAAGCAGTGTCAAATATTCGTTTTCGTGTTTATGCTCCTATCCTGGATTGGAAGATGGAGACCTTCTCTTTTTCATCTTTGTATCCACTGTACCTGGTGTTCTACAACTATATAGGCTGCTTAATGAATGAATTGGAGCTGGTGTACAGGAAAGACTGAACTTTGTCTTCACATAGGTCAGACTCTCATTTTCATAAACTGTTTGATGATTCTTGCTCTGTAAGAATGGATAAAATAATAATGAGTAGAAGTTATTTTGGATAGCATTGTTTAAAGCTTATTTCAGTGACAACTTACTAAAGCTTTTAAAAAGTTTACAAGTATACATTTTGGCTTATCATATGTTTGACCTAATTCTTTCATTTGTTTCATCTTGTTTAATTTCTATAAACTATTCTCAAGGGAGGTCCATAGGGGAGGAAATATGAATGGCTTACCTAATGAAATGTGCCAGCCACTGATTTTTTTCACATGTATTCAAACTAACCAGCTAAAAATAATTTAGTGACAGCAATTAAATATCTAAGCATTTTATGCTTAGTTGTGAAGTAAAGTAACAATTCTACATTTGAAAATTTTAACCTGTGCTTTATTAGTAAAAGAATTACAAGTTCAGCAACAAATTTTCCCTGAGAAAATGTGGGCAGAGCATCTGTGTATATTATAATTCTGAATTTTTTTTCAGTGTGAGCTATGACAGAACTGTTGGTTGGGGAAAGGAAGGAGGGGACTGGGACTTCTTAAAGTTTCTGTTAAATATAGTATGATTACCATTACATTTTCTTTTTTATTTTATATGAGTTAGGTAATAAAGCTTCTTCCTTTTTTGTTGTTGTTGCTCTACAGCAGCGGTTCTCAACCTGTTAAGACCATCGGAAAACATAGATATTTACATTATGATTCATTAACAATAGCAAAATTACAGTTATAAGTAGCACTGAAAATAATTTTATGGTTGGGGGTCACCACAACATTAGGAACTGTATTAAAGGGCTGTGGCATTAGAAAGGTTGAGAACCACTGCCCTAAACACTGAGAAACACCAACCAGGGCCAACCATGAATTTTTGGAAATAAATACTTAAAAGATCTGTGTCTCTTTCTGAGAATAGTTTAAGGAAATGTAGTTTCTTCCCCACTTTAGGTAAAAAACTTACTTGAGGTCCAACATCTGAAACTAACTTATTTACCCTCTTATTGATTGGTTTTCCCAGTCATTGATTTGATTTTTTTTTATTTATGATTTTACATATTACTATCCAGATTTGAATGATTTGAAGTCCAGAAATATCTGCTGGAATACATATTCCTGTGTTTAGTTCTGTAGTGTCTGTCTTCAGGAGGAATAGGCAGAAGTTCAGGTTCAGAGGGGTGCCAGGTTGGTAATTTGGCTCAAACTACATGGGGAGAATAATCTGTCTCCTAAAATGAAGCACAAGGATAAGTAATAACTTTTTATGCATGATAAGCATCAAAAATATGAACCTGCTGGTCTTTGCTTTTCATTTTTCTTTACCTCTGTCTTTCAGTGAGAACCTCCTGCAGTGTGCACACAATGTGATCAATAACTCAATAACTTTTTTCATGCAGTAATTATCTCCATGTGATATTATCTGAACACTGTTTTTCTTTATTACTCAAAAGATGCAGGAGATATTTATATAACCAGCTGATCCCATTTTGGATAAAGGTGCTTCATGACAGCAGGAGAAATAGTTTATTTTAAATAGCCTTTTAAAATACATGTCCTATGGAAAGCTTTTCTAGTTAATTTTCACTTAGCACAAAAAAGTGATTACCAAAAAGGTTTAGATCTATAACTTGTATTTTATATCTTTTACAGTAATAAACTTCTAATTTCTAACTTCTAATAAACACAATTTAAATTAAAATATAGAACTGTTTTACATATCCATAATTTTTTACTGATTCCTCTAAACCACTTTAGACATTTACAGAGGTGTTAGCTAAACACTTATGTTCTATTATTTCTGCATGTCTCACAGATATTCTTATTATAGGCAGAGATCCTGCAAGAGTCCCGGATGATGATCCCAGATTGCCAGCGCAGATTGGAAGCTGCATATACTGATCTTCTGCAGATATTAGTAAGTAAAGACTTCTCCGTCTTTTGTTTAAAAATTTTTTCAATCTAATATATAAAAGGCCAATATGTTAAATATTTTTACACTGAAAACTAGCTGATGACATATTTTGTTCACTTACCCTGTGTACCAGTATATTTTAAAATAATTTATAGAGTGTAAATTGTGTTTAAGTTATGCCTCCAGTAAAAGTACTATGTATAGTATGTTTATTCTGCTTATTTAAATAAATATATTTGACTTAATTTGTTAGGTATTCATGGTACTAATAATGTACCCCAGCATCTTGAATTATTTGGTTTGGATACATGAATATCTTTTTTTGCACATTGTTTGAAATTTTCGAAGATCCAAATGTTTCAAATTAATTTGGACCATAATAAAAAGGATCTGGAATTCTTTCAGATTGAAACCTTAATTAATTTAAGTGGAAAAAAACTCCTATAATGTAGACAGTCCTCTCATACTAACTTGGAGGTGGATAACACTATTAAACTTGCTTTATAAATGTCTTATGATACAGTGGCAGAGTCATTTTATAAACAATTCTAAGAATAATTAGGTCATCTTATTTCCTTCCTGAGATTAAAGTATAATACTACATATAAGCCAGTTGTTACTATTGTTTGGTGATAATTTGATGAATTCTAACATTTAATAATCTCATTTTATATTTATATTTCTTGAACTAATATTCATTACTAGCTACACAGCTGACTCTTGACTCATAGTTGTTCTCTGTATAACAAAAATTATCTGAGGCTTTTTCAGAATGACCATATGTATTCTTTGAAAGAATGAGATTTGTTTTCTCACCAAATAGTATTAGGACTAAATCTGTAGAAAGAGAGAGAAATGTTCACATTTTACTTTAGTTTTGACATAGAGCATATTTACCTGTAGGAACTTTTTAAAGGCAGGATAACTTTCCTTAACAGCCAAAAATGAATCTAAGATTTTTAAATAAAAGTAGGTGAAAGCAGGAAATAATTACTCTATTAAAATACACCCAGAGACAGAAGAACCATCTGTATTTTCTAACAATTTAAATGACTTTTTTTCTCTCATGAATCTAGTAGCTGAGAAAGTAATAGAAAGTATTGAAAAATACATTGTTTTGTCTTTGGATGATGTATTTGTGGATGTATTCAACGATATCTTTACCCTCAAAGAGTTTATATTTACTGAGAGAAAACAAAGACATGTTTAGATATAATATAGAGGTTTAAGGAATTCTATGCTTTACTAGTAGTCTGAATTAAGAAATTTTTACTTCTTTTGCTTTTTTTATATTAATTAAACACACACTTTACTCCCTCTGCTCTGTAACTTGTATAGCTTTATCTTTTATTGACCTGACATGAATTACTGACCATAGCTTTATTTATTTATTAAAAACCTAGCAAAATTTCCTAAGCACAATAACTTATGTAGTATTATTTCATTTATTTTTTACCAGTAAAGGTTTTCTGTATAAAATATTAAGGAAAATTTTAGTCTTTATATATCAGAAAAGAAAAGATGTTAGTATTTTGTTTCCTTGTAGTAGGGCATATAATTCTCATTAATAAGCAGGCATTTCAGTTTTCTAATTCAAAGATTGTACTTAACTCTAGTGTATCACCAGTAGTCTTTGTCACTGTGAGTAGTTAGTTGAAGGGTTATTTTGTTTTAAATTTTATTGTATATGTAACATGTTAATAAATCATCATTTTTAACTTTTAGTCTTAGTAATAATAATCCTTTTTGCATTGTGATGTGTTAACAAAGTAAGAATAAATTTTTAAATTTTTTCTTAAATTTTTATTCACTTAATGTCAATAGCTTTACATGTTTTTCACTTATCATATGAGAATACACAGTGAGGCCAAACCAAACCTATTTCCATTGTTACCTGTAAGAAAAGCTTGGGATCCTTTTTCTTTTAATTTTCGAGCTGTTTACATTGATGGTTTATAATATTTGAGTGAAAATAAAGTACTAAAGTTTTAAAACGATAAACTTCCTTTCATTATATTTCATTTCAGGAGAATGAAAAAGAATTGGAAGAAGCTGAGGAATATAAAGAAGCACGTTTAGTACTGGATTCAGTGAAGTTAGAGGTCTGAAGCTTTTTTGTACAGAGTGCTTTTTTGCAATTAATCCTAGATTCATTCCACAATTTATTAATTTTAACCACTGCTGTGTGTTCAAGTAGGATCAGAATGTGATTCTTTTTATGCAGTTACATATATTTTTCTTTGCCTAATTTAATGTGTCAAATAAATGAATTCGCCTAATAAAATTGTTTATTTTATACTTTTTTACAAAATATTTTAATTAACCTTTCATTATTAAATCACAGACTTTTTGACACAATCAAAATCTGTTTGGTTGCTTCATAAGCATGGCTTGAGTTAAAAAACAGGTATCGGTACCATTTTATTGTTTTAGAGAAAAATCCAAAACAATTTTGGGGGGGAATTTTATTATTTTTATTCACTGTTGTACCGATTAACAATGCCTAGCATAGGGGAAAGAAGTAAAAATAACACATATTTGAAAAATAAATAATACATATTTGGTGAATAAATGCATGAACTAACATCAGTATTGAGTCCTGATTTTTTTCCACATAAAAATCTAAATTTTAACAGTTTATTCTGAATTGGGTTTATCTCCCTAATAAGAAAAGAAAAAACCTGTCTATGGATGAGGCCTCACATATTTATGCCTTCAAAGCCTAACAGTTTCATTATTATAAACTAATGGGAAACATTTAAATTTTTTCCAGAAAGATAAATTTACACAGAAAACACCAACCATTCAAATAAGATTCCTATGAACAATAAAGAATTGAATTGTATTTTAAAGAAATAATAATTATTGCCCATTGGTTTTCTGAGAAATGTTTAATGGCTCTTCGAGGTGGGAGAGGAACCTCTCAGTTGTAGCTTTTGCTGATTTTTTGTGTCTAAATTCCATCCTGTGAGTGATTTTAAGCTACTAACGTGACATCTCTGAACACAGAGTTGGGAAGATAGGAGCCAACTCCAAAATACACTGGCCATAGCTAAACCTGGATTGTTTTTGATTAATTGGAAAAGGGCATTGCTTTATCACAAGGTTGTTTTTTGTTTTTGTTTTCAGTACAATTATAAGCCCATTACCTAACCATTAGAGTTTATTTTCTAAAAATATATGACAACACATTTAGTTTACTTCTATTTTTAGAAAATGTGTATGAGCTTATATCACAAGCCTAACATGAGCAGCTATCTAATGAACCAAAATAGTAATAATAGCACATAAACTTTAATAATTTAAAAAATAACAAACTTGAATTTTTGCAACTATAAAATACATAATTATACTATGGTTGGTCTGATTTGGGAAGTTGCAAATGATCACTAGAAATCAAAACATGTATTGGATATGTTAAAAAGATTAGAAAAGGAGAAAATAATACTGTTCTTTCCTAGGGTTATTTATAAAGGCTATTCTTGTTTTAAAACACAGAATGTAACATTTTTAAAATCTTTTTATGTGCAGAAAATTACTTTATCAGAGAGTAACATACATGAGAAGCATTTCTAAATTGATGTCATCATCTTAAAACATATTATATGCTATTTTAAAAGTACTTGAGTAGGGGCTAAGAGTGAGGAAATAAAAATTATAATTACATTATAAAATTTTATACTGAGGTTCAATATTAGAGATTTTAGTACCAGGAGACTTAAAAATATTTTGTAAATGGAATTATTAATCAGGACAAGTTGGCTTTTACTTTTTTTATTTTTTATTTTTGGTATACTTAGTTATCCAAATATGATATCATTTAAAGAAAGCATTTGAGGTGTTTTTGAATAAAATGTAAAACATTTCATTTCAATCTTTTGCTAAATATATAAATACTAGAGGCCTGGTGTGTGAAATTTTGCACAGGTGGGGTCCTTGGGCCTGGCCTGTGATCAGGGGCCAAGCCCCCTTCCTGCTGGCTGCCAGCTGGGGCCTACTGGATGGAGGGAAGGACAATGGGAGTTTGGCTGGCCATGGGGAGGGACTAGGAAAGGTTAGCTAGCCACAGGAGGTTGGCTGTGGGAGCACACTGACCACCAGGGGGCAGCTCCTGCATTGAGCATCTGCCCGCTGGTGGTCAGTGTGCATCATAGTGAGCAGTCATTCTGGTCATTGTGGTCGTTCTGGTGTTCTGGTCACTTAGGCTTTTATATATATAGATTGTACATATTCATACATACAAATGGTTTCCTGACCAACCAATTAAAGCTTTAAGAGAACATAACATTAGATACAGATATAAATATCCCTAAAAATAAGAGAAAAATAATATTGAAAGAAGTTTTATAGCCAGGACCTGAAACTTGTTTATGGGAAAAATTATTGTCTTGCCAAAAAGAAAGGTAAATTTTTAAAAATGTGTGTGTGTGTGTGTGTGTGTGTGTCTTTAGACAATTCCTATCACAACTATAGATTTTATACTGGATCTCTCTTTAGGTACTGATGAGAAGCAGCAAAAAGCTTACCATTCTGTGAAGGATTATTCCTGGGAATTTCTGACACATTCTGCTTACATTTTTATGGCCAAGAGGCACATTAAATTAAGAACAGTTGTAAGTAATTCAGCATTAACTTGTTTTTAAGCTTTTATTAAAACCTACATCTGAGTAACAATAGGTAGAAATTTCCAAAAGTAATGTTGCCTTTTCTCCCTGCTGTCAACACCTGACCCCCAACCAACATATAACAGTTACTAAAAAATATTTGTAGAATAAGTGAAAAGCAAGACTATCTCTAACTTCTGGAGTGAGAGAAAGAATGCTATTAAGGATTCAACCACATCCCAAACATCACACAGAGCTTTTCAAACTGTTTAGATCACAAACCTCACTAAGAAACATTTTCCATTGTGACCCACTATATACATATGGGGTCTATATATACATAAAACAGAGTATCTTAATATGTACAATTTCTCAGATGTTTTTTATCCTGTTCCTTTTTTTAAATAGTGATCATGACCACCTGCTGTTGGGTTGTGAAAAACACTACCCTGATAAAATAATATAAAAAGATTATTTTTATAAAAATTCTCTCCATCTATAAAACTTCTAAAGTGTCAGAGCAGTTGTGTAAGTGAATGTGCACAAAGTTATACACATTGTTGGTATTTAGTGTCGTGGTAAAGTATAATCAGTTAACATTTGTTAGGTGTCCTTAGTCCTTGCACAGATAACACAGTGGCTTCTGTAGAACAGATAGGCAAAACAAAGACATACAAATGATAGAACCAAGTAGTAAGCCAAACTTTTCCCTGTAGTTTTCTGTACAACAAAGGGCACGTTATTTCTAAGAAAGTTTATAGATAAATAAATAGAAATATAATGTGTGGAATGTGTAAAGTCACCAAATCTAAACTAGTTTTAATGCTATTAGGTTCTAGAATTTCACTTGGACATTCTTGACTAAAGGGGATTCAGTTCTAGTAAATCAAAGTACTTCCCCAAAGGTTTGGACAGCAGCTTTCTGTCTGGGCTTTTAGGACATTTGCATTCTGGTGAGGTATAACATCCTAAGAACAAGGTTATCCATCCTTATTCCTATTTTGTTCCAGGTGATAAGTATGAAAAAGTCCCTTGGAAAGAAATGGGATGAGTAATGAAAGATAGTTAAAACATTATATCATAACTAGAGGCCCAGTGCATGAAATCCCTGGGGATCGGGCCTAAACTGGCAGACAGACATCCTTTCACAATTCTGCACTGCTGGCTCCTAATTGCTCACCTGCCTACCTGCCTGGTTGCCCTCAACTGCCCTCCCACCAGCCTAGTTGCCCCTCATGGCCCCCCTGCTGGCCTGGGTGCCCCTAACATCACCCCCTCATGGTACTCCCCTGCCCCCACTGGCCTGGTGGCCCCACACAGCCTGCTTGTTAAGTTGTTTGGTCATCCCTCACTAAGCCCCCTGAAGGCCTGGTCATAGGCAGCCGTCTTTGTGAGGGCATGACCGCCAATTTGCATATTACCTCTTTATTATATAGGATAGACTAGAGGCCCAGTGAATGAAAATTTGTGCACTGGGGGGGGGGGGGGTTCCTCAGCCCAGCCTGCGCCCTCTCGCAGGCCAGGAGCCCCTAGAGGATGTCCAACTGACAGCTTAGGCTCATTCCCCCGAGAGAGTGAGCCTAAGCTGTCAGACATCCTTAGCACTGCCACAGAGGTAGTAAATGCACCTGCTCCTGCCGCTGCACTCACCAGCCATCAGCCCAGCGTTTAGCTGAGTGGTGCTCTCCTTGTGGCAGCACACTGACCCATCGGGCAGCTCCTGCATTGAGTGTCTGCTCCCTGTGGGTCAGTGCACCTCATAGTGACCAGTTGTTCCACTATTTGATCAGTTTGCATATTACCCTTATATAGGTTGTTCATTTAAAATTTCTCGATTTTCTGGTCAGGAACATTCAAAGCCTAATATTTAAAAGCTGTCTCTATGCTTATACCTGTGTATTGAATCACTTCCAAATTGAGCAGTCAAACCTGGTTAATCTAAATTACTTTGCAAACTTTATTACATTACTTGGCTTTTAAAAATTCCATCAAATTTAATAAGGACATATTCTACAGCTGGTTATCTTAAATCTTATTATTTGGTCATTTAGATAAACCAAGGACAGAATAATCCTTTGATGGCAAGTCAAGGCTTTAAATGTCATTGTAAACTTGAAGTGCATGTGAGCAAAAGCTGTTAAGCATTTGATATGAAAGGGTTAATCAGATAATTTAGTCCTTCATAATCTTTTGAGTGCTGTAGTTGGAAAGAAATGAAATGTCTTAGAAATGGTGCATTATGAAATAGTTAAAAGTATTAGTGTACTTGAAATTTTCAAGGGTGCTTTATATAAATCTACATTGCACTCCACTGTTAGTCTTAATGCTCTTATAGTATGAGAGGTATTTGTTCATGCATTGGACTGTTGCACAGAAAGGTAAAATTAATTTGTGTTACAGTAGATCTGCACCTTGGTTTTGTGCTTTCTGTTGACTGCTGGATAGTTGACAAGGTACTATCATGTCACAAGAGGTTAATATTTTTAATGCACAAAGAGCCCTTTCAAATTACAAAAAGTCCCCTCTATATAAAAGTATAGAAATGCACAGTTCATAAATGAAGAAATGCAAATGGGTAGTTTTTTAATGTTTCACCTCAGTAGTCAAATTCAAATTTCAAAAAATGCAAAATTTTTATTTTTTTAATTTATTAATTTGAGAGAGCAAAACATCAATTTATTCTACCCATTTATGCTTTCATTGGTTGATTCTTGTATGTGCCCTTAATGGGGATTACACCTACAACCTTGGCCTATCAGGATGATGCTCCATGCAACTGAACTATCTGGCCAGGGAATGAAGCAAAATTTTTATTTTTTTAAGTATTTTTAAAAATATATTTTATTGATTTTTTACAGAGAGGAAGAGAGAGGGATAGAGATTTAGAAACATCGATGAGAGATAATCATCGATCAGCTGCCTCTTGCACATACCCCACTGGGGATGTACCCACAACCAAGGTACATGCCCTTAACCCGAATCGAACCTGGGACCTTTCAAAAATCCGTAGGCTCACGCTCTATCCACTGAGCCAAACCGGTTTCGGCATGAAGCAAAATTTTTAAAGATGAGTACCTATTGGCTATGTGATAAGGTACTAATCAATGAAATTAAAGGATAAAAACAAAAGTATTGGAAAAGGTATTTTCATATGCAGTTGATAAGATATATATCAGGAAAACATGAGTCAGTCATCCTTACAATAATTAGAAGCAATGAAGAAATTAAAGTAGGTACTTACAAAATGAATATATAGAATTGTTATGGGTTGAATTATGTTCCCCCAAAAGATATGTTGAAATCGCCACTCCCACTACCTCAGAATATGACCTTATTTGGAAATAGGGTCCTTAAAGATATTGGTTAAGATGAAGTCCTGCAGAGTAAGGTAGGACCTTAATCTTATATGACTGGCATCCTAAAAAGACAGTATGACGACAGGGAGAAGGCCATGTGACAACAGGCAAGGTTGGTATTATATAGCTGCAAGCCAAGGGCCACCAAGGTGACACTAGGCAGTAAGAGAAAGCCATGGAACAGATTCTCACTTAGATCTCTTGAGAGAGAATATGGCTGCCAAAACCTAAATTTTGGACTTTTAGCCTTATGAGACAACAAATTTCTGTTTTTTTAAGCCACTTAGTTTGAGTTGAAGTCATAGAAATACAAAGAATACAAAAGCTTTTTCTATATGCCAGCAATAACCAAATATAATGAGAACATAAACTGCTGTGAGTCATAGAAAACATTTTCAAAAATGATTTGTACTATTTATGAAAAGTTAATAATATCCAAATGTGGTTTCTCCCTATGTCAATCTGTAAATTTGATAAAATAGAATACAAGGTTTAGAGAGAGGAGGGGAATTTTAGAAAATATTCTCAAATCAAATTAGAAAAATGTTTTCTTTTCAAACAGGTAAGAATGGCTGGAAAGGACATATAAAAAACTATAGTGATGAGGGCTAACTCTGCTCACTTAAAACTGTCAAGTTGCAATAATTAAACTATGGTAAAAGGATAGGAGATCCTAGAGAATAGAGTCCAAAAGCAAAAATAAATATATATCTGGAAATTTAGTAGATGATAAGATTTCAGACCCCTATAGATTAATAAATCATTTTGGGATAACTGGCTAACCGTTTGGGGGGAAAAATAAAGCTGGATCTCTTTCACCTCTTACACCAAAATAAATAAATAAAAATTCAATATAAAAAGAAAAAGCTAGAAGAAAAGAATTGATGAAGTAATGGGTAAGCAGCTGAGTAGGTTTCGGATTAACTAACAATTTCTGGAAGTTCTGGGCTGTAGGGGTGATCCATAGTTGTCCAATCTGGGCCTGGGGTGATTAAAGTAGAGAAATGTTACTTCTGGTGTAAAAGCTACATAAAGGAGGTGGTTCAGAGTAAGGGCTCTGGATTGGTTAGTTTGCATTTGAAAGTCACACCTGTTGGTGAGTTTTTTGCTGTTTCTAAGAATTGGGGCAGTTTCTCCCTAGTCAACTAGACCCCATATACCAGAGCATCAAAAGTATAGAAAATGAGAAATATAGTTAATAAAGAAGTGGTCAAATAAGAGTTGAGGTAGAGAGTCATAAAGAAGCCTGTGATGAGGCAAGAGTGACATGGCTTTTGGTAGGAGGAGGAGGAGTAGGCCAGAGCTTATAAAAACAAAGGTCAGGAGTAATCCATGTGGGGAAAACACTCAGTATAGTGTTGTTACGGATGGAATGTAGGCAAGGTATGTATAAGGAGATTTAGCTTTTTCATATAATGAGAAGTCTGGAGGCACAGCTTAGCGCTGATGTAGCCACTGAAGAAAGCCACCAAGGGTCCAGGCTCCATATCACTTCCTATTCTAGCCTTTACCTGTGGTTTTGTCCATGGGGTAACAAGACAACTGATGTACCTGCCTGCACCCATTGAGTCCAAGTGCCTGCCAGGCAGGAAGCAAGAGAAGGTGAAATGACAAATTTTAATAGACATTTCCACTTTTTATCTGGGAGATAAAAGCTTTCCTGGAAATTCTACCAATAGATTTTTACTTACATCTCATTGGCCAGAACTGGGCCATATGGTTTATCCCAAAAAACAAGGGTATCTATGGGAGGCCATTGTTTCTAACATTTACGTTGTTGCCCTAAGCAAAATTTAGGTTCTACTGGTAGAGACAAATTCATATGTGAATGGATTATATTTAGCAATGACTGTCACAGGGAGGAAAAGGAAATAGAGCTCATCTCCTTCAATTAAATGAGACAAACCATATGAAGTATTTAGCGCAATGCCTAGCTAATGTTTTCAAAAGAAAAAGTTTGCTGCTGCTGCTACTACTATTATTGTTAGCAAAATGTAGTACTTCATGGTCTTGACTTTTACAGTCCCATCAGTTCAATAAATATTTGTTACACTTTTACAATGTTCAGTCTTTAGGTGCTGGGGTCAAGAAAGGGAGTAAAGTCTGCTTCCTGCCTTTTAAGAGCTTTCTATATCTGTGTAGACAAATACACAATGCATTAAATGTGATGAAAGCTTCAGCTGTGATAGTCTTGGAAGCTATTGGAAGAGGAAGGAGCTTGAGAGCATGGATACAAATGGTTTCTTATTTCACAGATAAGGGAAGTGGGAGCCACCAGGGAAGTGAAGGGGCTGACCACCGTCAACTAGTTCTCTGTGCAGAGAACCAGGTGCAGCACAAGCCTCCTGATGTCCAAGCTGGTGACCTTCTGATTACATTGCCCTTTCTGAAGTGATTTGAAAATGCAAAGCTGGATGGAGAGACCAGAATAATAAGCCCATGTCTTTTGGGGAGGTGGGCAGGTCATCTCACAGAAGCATAGCCCTTGGCCCAGGAGGAAATGCGACCAGCAGCAGATTAACTGATCTCCCAGGACTGGGATGATGTGTGTGTACCAGCATGAAAATGAGGGCCCTTCTGAGTGGCAAATAGGAGAATTCCTCTGGGTCAAGACTTTTATTCACTCTGTGGTTTTTAATTAGCAATCCTGATTTTTCTAAGGATTGCATTAAATCAGCAAATGCTTCTTGCATAACTCCCCACCTACTGATCCACTATTGGGTCACTAAAATGTGGAAAAAGAATGGAAATTTGGGATCCTGGTGCATGGCACAAGATTAGATGAGGGGAAAAGCCATAAAATGTCATTTAGAAATATTTTAAGGATATTAAATGTAGTCTGTTCATTACAATGACTATAACATATTTTTATTAAAGATTACTTTGTTCTGTTTGGCATAAAGTATAGCTTTAGCTTTTGTGTTTTTTAAGATGATGAATTTAATGAAAATCACAGACTGGCTGGCAGAAACAAAGTCACATCTGGAAACACCTGCACTGGCAATTAAACGTCATTTAATGTGACTAATATAAAAAGGGTGGGTTTTTCTCCCCCTAGTATTTGGGATGCAAAATTTAGGCTTCTGGGCTGTTGTATTATAATAGTTTTGAGTCAGTGGGTGTTTAGAAGTCATTCTGATATTTATAAAGAAAACCCCCAGTGAGCCATAGAAGGTGATTCTAGTCAAAAAGAAAAAAAAAAATGAACAAGAGCTGCACAGTGTGAATTTTAAGAACTGGCATAAATTTTACAGTTTTCCACCCTAAGCATTAACTGTTCTGTGTTTCAGTTCAATGAAATAAAGGCCTCTTGTTTCCCATACCAATCAAGTGACCTCCTGCCTCGCAGTAATTAGTGGTAAACTTCAATATGCAAGCTAAAAGACCACCTAATTAAAAAGTGTAATTAATTTACATAGATCATTCAAAATGGCTAGATTAGATAGCTTATGGAGATAATGTAAAACTCTTTGAGCTGCTTTTATTGGCTTCTTTCCCTGCTGTTCCTCAGGTTCTGAGTATTTTCATGGGAATGAGTTTATCAAAGTGGGAAGGGCTTTGAGGTGATGGTTTTAGCTAATCACTGCTAAACATTTAGAGCTTTGAAATTATTTTTATCAATTACCCAAGTATAAAACAAAAAAAGTAGCCTTCTCTTCCTGCTTGGTGCTGAGTGGCCTAATGTTATTAGTGAATATTTATTAAGTGCCTATTGAGTGCTAGATGCCACTCAAAACACAGTTATTTTAAAACTTGTGGTGATTAGCAATGACTTCTCTGGCTAGACAGAATTTTGATTCTTCTGATCACAATGAGATGGACCTAGGACCCAAAGAAAAGATGGTAGCCTCAGGGTTTCTCCCCCTTTATTCATAATTCACAATGTTAAGTAATAGTCTAACTTGTTCCCCAGTTAGGGGCATACAGGAGGCAGCTGAACAGTGATTCTCTCTCCTCATTGATGTACATGTGAAGTCAATAAAAAAATATATTTTTAAAAAAAGAAAATTAACTACCTTGTTATTAGTCTTCAAGTTCCAAAGGAGACACATAGACCATGGACCTACAGCCCTTATCCTGCCCTATTCTCCATTGGCATATAGCCTTTCTTCCTCATCCATATACTAGAGGATATTCATGCACAGGTAGTGTCCCTAGGCCTGGCCAGCAATCAGGGCTGATGGGGGTCTTCCGGCTGCCAGCTGGGGCCTTCCTTCATTCCGCATTGCCCCCAGGTGGTCACCACACATCATAACGAGCAATTGAACTCCCAGTAGGTCGAACTCCTGAGGGGACACTTTGCATATTAGCCTTTTATATATACAGATAATCAGCCAGCTAGTAGGGGAGGTTAGAGCAGAATTTATAGGATGACCTGCTGCTCTCTCCATACTACCGGCATTATTGAAATAAACACTTATATATGATTCAACCTTGTCTCTGCTTAATTTGGCTCAAGTTTTGTGATCATTTGAAGTGATGGTTTTGTCAAGTATATTACCCTTTGATAAAAAAGCACATAAAAAGGTAGGTGACACATACATGTATACATAGTGTATGCATATAAAAAGGTTTAAAAAGTATTAACCTATAGATACACATACATGTGAATTGTTGTTTGCATGCTTACACTTTATCAGGGAGCAAACACAAAAACGGCAATTTTTGTTATCTGTGTGGAGAGAGAAGCTGGATAGCTTTGGGACAAGAGTAAGAGACTTTCTTCCTTTCTAATTTTAGAATTCTGAACCACATCATTATTCACAAAATAAGATTTTTTTAAAATACAGTATGAAATGTGTTTATAATTATAATTAAACAAATTTAAAATTAAAAGGATAGTTTGTAGGGAGTAGTCTGTGGCAGAGCAGGCAGGAGTCCATATATAATAGGCTTTTTAGGGAAGGGCTTTCATAGCGGTATCAAGAAAGCATTTCGGACAGAAAGAAAAGCCAATAGGAAGGCCCTGGGGTGCCTGGGATTTGGAGCAGTAGGAAAGAGGTTAGTGTGTCCGGAAAAAAGTGGGAGAGGGGAAAGTGTTTGGAAATGTGGTTCAAAAGGGAACAGATGCCTGGTCATATAAGCCTGATAAGTCATGACAAGGGCTTTAGAGTTGATTATGCGTCACAGAAGTTTGTGGCAAAAGTGTGACATAACCAGCCTGCTATGGGGAGAGTAGCTTGAAGGCAGCCAGGGCAGAAGTAGTGGAGGAGGAGGAGGATGTTATTCAAGGAGCCAGCCAGTGGTAGTTGGGTGTGTGGCAGGGAGGGTGGCAAGAAATGGGGGCAGATTTCAGAATACATTTGAAATTAGAGCCAAGAAGGCCTACTGCATTGGATGTGTGGGTAATATAAAGGGATGATTTGACTAGTCAATACATATTAAGCACTTATTGTATTCTGGGCACAAAACAGATATTTCCCTGCCCTTAGGGAGCTTAGCTTATCTTGTAATGGGAGAGACAACAAACAAGCCCTTGCTTAATTAACTCAGTTATTAACACTGTGGGGCAGTAACAAGGTGCTGGAATGGAAGGTAATCACTGGGCCTATTTAGAGGGGTAAGGACAACCTTGTGGGAGCAGAGGGCGAGGGGAGCTTTAAACTGAGATCTGGAAAACTGAGAAGAAGCCAGCCATGTGAAGAATGAAGAGTATTTAGGGGAAAGAAAACAGCATGTGTGAAGGCCTTGAGTTAGGGTGGGTATTTCTTTTATGAATTTTAATGAGGCAAAGGTGGCTAGTGTGTAGAACATCAAAGGGGGTTAGGGAGATAGGCAATGGTGCGTATAGGTAGGGTGAGGAGGAGGGGTGTGTGTGTGTGTGTGGTCAGAATTCTAGAAATAGAGACAGACATGGTACTCTGCCAAGGCATGGCCCAGCAGGCTTGGTGCTAGTTACTCCATTATTTCACCGCCAACCTCCTTTCTCTTCTAAAATTGGGTCTCCAGTCTTTTCTTGAAATGAAGAAATTTCCCTTCTTCCAGATCCTTTGGCTCTCCAGGGAGATAGAAAACTTGGAGTTCTTTGACAGCCCAGATCATCTGGTGGTGATAAAGAACAATGTCAACAAAATATTAAAATCAAGAGTTCCCCATCTCAAGTTGACCACATGGTAATCTGAAAGTGGCCTAAGTACCCAAGTGCAGTTTCTACGTGGAGCAGACGATCCTCAATCTATCACAAGCCCTACACCAAATTTCAGAAGGAGAAAAAGAACAACTTACTGGTGGACTGATGGGCTGATCAATATTCTCAATTTACCTCTCTAGCTACGGAGCCCAAATTGAACACAGACCCTGAGAATCTCGAAGGGTTGTCTTCATGGCACATCCTTGTCCCTTAAGGAATAAATAGCTCTGCCAAGTTTTGGGGCACCTGCCTGGCACAGTGGGGAACTTTTGCTGCTTAGGCACTTACAGACCTACAGGAGCTGCTTTAGGGGCTACCTGCATCAGGCCTGATTAAAACTTTGCCCCTGCATGGACACCCCAAACCTCTGCTATGGATTAGAACCAAGCTCCAGGGGCCATTCCTGTTTTTTGCAGAATCACTGTGGTCAGTAATATAACTTCTCAGCAAGAACATGGGATGGGAATTAAAAGTGCAAATTACAAACATCTCCATAGTTTTCACTGAAATAGCACTTCCTATATTCCAACTCTGTATGACGCTCAGTCAGTCGCACCTCAACCTCATGGGGGGGGGGGGGGTACTCTGATTACCTCCATTTTACAGATCATAGTGGGGAATCTCTGCAAGTAGTGTGTCTTTTAGTAAGAGTTAACAACACTTAGTGCTTGATGGGACTTTCATCACAATCCTGGAGGTTTCTATTAAACTAATGTTTATTTAGGAAGTGGAAACAGATGGGTCCAAGGCAGAGGGCACTTGCTTGCCGAAGTATAAAGCGGGGGAGGGGTACTGTAGGTAGTTCCTGATTAATGAATATTAAAACAAGTTTCCTTCATGTAGAGACAAGCTGGGAACCAGGGAATGAGGGCTGTGTTCAAGGTACCAGAGGAATTTTGGCTAAACCATTGGGACAAGAGCAAGGAAGTTAGTAGATATATCAGACTTTGTAACCTAAGTTTATATATTTCTCATATATATTTGTTCTCTTGACATCTGTAGTAAACTCTTTAAAAGCTCTTTTATTGATTTTAAAGAGAAAGAGAGAAACATCAATGTGAGAGAGAAGTGTTGATCAGTTGCACCACAACCAGGAATCAAACGCACAACTCCAGAATGTGCCGTTAGCTCTTAACTAAGGGGAACCCTGGGAAAGGTTTTGATCTTTGCTTGATCCAGAATATTTAAGGGGGTAGCAGCAACTCAAATGAAAGGACCCAAAAAAGAAGGTGAGACTTGTGATTCAGAGGTGTCTCCCAATTCCTCCTCCACACACAGTCCTGAAAATTCTCTTTCCTTGGAAATTCTGAGTAAAAAAGGGAACCCATTAGTGCAACAAGGTTCCGAGAGGCCCCCAGTGTCTGTTCTCCCTTCTTTCTTAGTGTCAGAATCCTATGTTACCTGGAACATGACTGTCCAGTATAAAGACACTGTTTCCCACCCTTCCTTGTAGCCATGTGTGATCAGTTGGCCATGTTCTAGCCAATGGAATTGAGTAGAAGTGATGTGTACAACTCATGGCTTGTTCTTTTAAAGGAGGAATGATACTCTCCTTTTCCCCCTTCTCCCTGCTGGCTAGAATGTGACATGGTGAACCATCCTAAACAAAATGGACAAAGAGTACAAAATAGTAAGAAGGAGCTGGGTTCCTGACCCCATGGACCTACCATAACATCTTACATTTGTGGGGAAGAATGGGACTTGGTTGGAAAGTCTGTGAGGAGGATTCTCCGAAAGGTCAGGGGCCTCTCAGGGGGCCTTGCAGAAGGCAGCGGCCCCTGTCTTGACTTTTCCAAACAAGCCTGAGCCCCCGAGTGTTTTGCTGGAATCTCTATGTTTAGTCTTTAGGCCCAACCTTGTAGAAGCATGTGCTTTTTCAAGGGTACTTACCATGCTGATTGTATCTAGAGATTAATTTTAGTTCAAGCTGTTGTTACAATAAAAGCCTAAGGAAGCTGGTGAATGGGACTGTTTGATTGCTATAGCCGAGCAGCCTCTTACCCATCCCTTTCACAGAAATGTGCGTCAGAGTACTCTGTTCATCCCATAGGTCAGGGTCTGCTGATTGGTCCCGGCATTACTATTTTGTTCAAACCAATGTAGGTTTTTGCTGCTGCTGTTGTCTTTTTTATAGCCACTGAATCCTCATCCTAACAAATATAGAACTTTTACCACCTCTTGGAGGTGGTTTCATTTCCCCTGGATAAAAGACTTTTGTTTGTGTTGAAGATTGTGGGTTGTCTCCTAATCCATTTTCCTTTCTTATAACCTTACTGAATTATATAGATTTTGATCACATCACCCCTCAGTGTATGTCTTTCTAGGTTGGAATTCTTTGAGATTTAGTCTGAACTTATAGAGAATACCTTTGCATTTCCTAAAATTCAACAACTTCAATTTTATTATCTGTTCTCGGTTCAATGGTTCCGGGGACTATTGTCTTTGGGCTGGGAACCTGGCCCATAACCTACAAATGTTTATTGCATTGAATTAACTTAAATTAAATTTCAAAAAGCATTTTCTCTTTAAAGAGACAGCATAAATTAAGTTCAAGTTTCCAGAGGTCACAGCCCAAGCTTTCATGTATTATCCCAAGTAGGCAACATGAAGCCATGAAAAGGATTAGGGCCCTACCTGGTTTGGCTCAATGGATAGAGCTTTAGCCTGCAGACTGACAGGGTCTCAGATTCTGGTTGAGGGTGGGTTGCAGTCTTGATCCCCAGTGGGGGGCATGTTGGAGGCAGCCGGTCAATGAGTCTCATCATTTATGCTTCTATCACTCCTCTCTGAAATTAATAAAAATATATTTTTAAAAAGAATTAGGACTTGGAGAGAATTTCTCTACAGGAACATTTTTCCTCTTCTGCCCTCATCTCACCTCAATTTCCTAGCCTAGTCATATGTACCCTTCTTGTCTCATCTTAGGCATCACTTTCCAGACCCCTAGACTAGGTTAGTTTCCTCTGTATTGCTATTTTGTAGCCTGTGGCACTTACTTTTTATTATGCAATCATGTTTGAATTTACTTTTTTGCTATCTATGTTTCTTTGTCAACTATAAAGGAATAACTATATACATAGGTCCCAACCCAGTGCTTAGCTCATAGCCAGTGCTCAATAACAATTTGGTGAATGAATGAATGAATGAATGAACAGTCAATGAATGATGAACAATGAGTACTGTTATACTCAACTCTCCTCTCTCATACTCATATCAAGAACCAAATTCTAAGTTCTTCCTATGAATTTCTATATTCCAACCACTATCACTTCCTCCATTACTCTCATTCTGGTTCAAGCAACCATCATCGCTCCCTTGGATTATTTTATTATATTACTAAGTGGCCTCTCTGCTTCCATTTATTTCCTCTTCTCCCCCAACAATACACCAGTCTTTCAGTATAAATACAGGGGAAACATAAGGATGAGGGCCAAATCATAAGTGAGGGCCCTGCTTAAGATAGCAGTTATGTCCCTCCCAGATCAGGAAAGCCAGGGAGCCTTCTTTCTTACATTTTAACTAGTTCAAGTAAAGACTACAATTCTCAGTCTCCTTTGAGACTTTAATCTCCATTGATGTAGGTATGGCCATGTGAATAAATTGTAGTCAATTTAGTTGTGAGAAGAAGTGATAGATGTATTTTTGAGTCATGTCCTTAAAAGAAAAGGGTGAACTTCCCTCTTCATCTCCCTTTCCAGATACCTAAATTGCAGAGGCAATGGCAGGAGCTGGGGTAGCATCTCAGATTACAAGATGGAAGCCAAATGTTGAGGAAGGCAGATCAACAATAAAGAAGGCTGGCTTCTCAATCTTTTGGAGCTGCTATATCAGCCTTGGAATGTGAGAGAGAAATTAAATTCCATCTTTTCTAAGCCACTCTATTTTGGGACTCTGTTACAGCAGATTAATACACGGCTGAGCAAAAGTAGGTTTACAGTTTATTGTTTTGGAAAATAATACAGTAATCCTATATAATAAAAGGCTGATATGCAAATTAGACTAAACTGCTCAATGCAGAAACTACCCCTTGGTGGTCAGTGCCCTCCCACAGGGGGAGTGCCACTCAGCCAGAAGCCAGGCTCACAGCTGGCGAGTGCAGTAGCAGTGATCGGAGCCTTTCCCACCTCTGGGGCAGCACTAAGGATGTCTGACTAATGGCTTAGGACCACTCCCCACGGGTGGACCTCCCCTGAGGGCTCCTGTACTGCAAAAGGGCCCAGACTAGGCTGAGGGACTCTCCCCTTCTCCGACTGCACAAATCTTATGCACCAGGCCTCTAGTTGATAAATAATAATCCTATGTAATAAAGAGGTAATATGCAAATTGACCCTCACACAAGATGGCCACCCCCATGTGATCAAAGATGGCTGTCAGGGGAGGATAGTTGTGGATAATCAGGCCAGCAGGAGAGGGCAATTATGGGTGACCAGACCAGCAAGGGAGGGAGGGCAACTGGGGGGTGACCAGGCTGTAGGGGAGGGCAGTTAGGGGCAACTGGAACTGCAGGGAAGGTAGTTGGGAGTGACAAGACCTGCAGGGGAGGGCAGTTGGGAGCAACCAGGCCTGCAGGGAAGGGCAGTTGCGGGGGGACTGAGCTAGCAGGGGAGAGAAATTGGGGGCAACTGGGCTGGCAGGGGAGGGTAGTTGGGGGCAACCAGGCCAGCAAGGGAAGGCAATTGGGAAGGAACCAGGCTTGCAGGGAAAGGCAGTTTGGGGTGACCAGGCCTGCAGGAGTGGGGGAGAGGGGACATATGGGGCAACTGGGCCTGCAGGGGAGAGCAGTTAGGGTCAACCAGGCCTGCAGGAGAGGGAAGTTGGGAGCGACCAGGCCTTCAGGGGAGAGCAGTTGGGGGTTACCCGGCCAGCAGGGGAGCAGTTGGGCATCATTAGGCTGGCAAGGGAGTGGTTAGGGGGTGATCAGGCTGGCAGACAGGCAAGGGGTTGGGAGCCAGCAGTCCTGGATTGTAAGAGGGATGTCCGACTGTCAGTTTAGGCCTGATCCCAACCAGCAGTCAGACATCCCCCGAGGGGTCCCAGATTACAGAGGGTGCAGGCTGGACTGAGTGACATGCCGCCCCCCCCACCAGTGCACAGATTTCATACACTGGACCTCTAGTATAAGAATAAACTGTGTTTCATGTACTCACAACTGTAAACCTATTTTTGCTCACCCTGTATGTTTTCTATCTAATAAATACTCTTCTCCCAAATACAGCAGCTTCATGGGAATGGGGGGTGGGGAGGAATATGCCAGGAAAAAATATATATGGAAAAGTAAATATCCCTCCTAATGGATGGGTTGGGGTACTCTTGAAAATGAAGAAAGATGGGTAGAATAAATCTCGTTCTAAAGCAGCCAGTAAAGAACCATCTTCTGCCCAGAAAAAAACTCGCTGGTTCCTTATGTTAGCACCTTGAGAAAGTGTCAGAGGGTGGAGAAGGCAGGTCTGTTGTTTGGTTCCAGGCCCTAATGTGTAAAACGCCTCTGGGGAGTAAATAGAGAATTAGTTTAAGCTCTGGATTTGGGAGCTTTAGAGAGCTTAAGACAGACTTTTAATCACTCTTCACTCCCTGTGGTCCCAGTTGGTGAATTTTAATCACATTCACTTGCACCTCCATCCAGGGCAAGGTCTGTCATGTTTATGACACAGCATCGTGTGAAGCTGCTCCCCACCCGACCCCACCACAGGAGCCAGAGTGCCACCCTGCCCAGGGCCTGTGTATGGGGCAAGAGCTGCCCACCAACGAAGCAGGTTTCTTTTCTTTTTCTCTTCTTTTTATCCTCACCCGAGGATATTTTTCCCTTGGTTTTGAGAGAGAGTGGAAGAGAGAGGGGAAGACAGAAAGAAACATTGATGTGAGAGAAACACATGGATAGGTTGCCCCCTGCACACGCCCTGTCCAGGGCCTGGGCCAGGGAGGAGCCTACAACCGAGGTATATGCCCTTAACTGGGAATCGAACGTGGGACCCTTTGGTCCACAGGCTGATGCTCTACCCACTGAGACAAGCCGGCTAGGGCAGTGGTCAGCAAACTGCGGCTCTCGAGCCACATACGGCTCTTTGGCCCCTTGAGTGTGGCTCTTCCACAAAATACCATGGCCCGGGCGAGTTTATTTTGAAGAAATGGCATTAGAAGAAGTTTAAGTTTAAAAAATTAGGCTCTCAAAAGAAATTTCAATCGTTGTACTGTTGATATTTAGCTCTGTTGACTAATGAGTTTGCTGACCACTGGGCTAGGGCCAAAGTAAGTTTCTTGACAACTCACTTCAACATGGAAATTTTTTTTATATAGATCTGGATTAATATCAACCTATATATTGGGTCAGATGAAATAATTTGTTATAAATTTGTTAAACTGCAGGCATCTTTTAATCAGTTGTTTTCTTGGAATTTAATGGTTTGATAGTTTATTTTTTTATTCTTGACCCAGCTCTTCCCTAGATTCAAATTTACAGGTAGAACTCCTCTGGAGATTTGCATTATTTCTTCTCTGAAACGCTTAATCACAAATGTTAAAGTCTCACCTAGACACCACTCTTTCGTAAACTGGGGCTTGTAGGAGGCCTGAGCACCCTGAAGTTGTTTGCAAATATATCCATTTTAATGGGAGGAGGTCCACAACCTTCACCAGATTCTCAAAGGCATCTGTGACTCCCCAAGATAAAATCTTCTTTTGAATGCAAGAGTTTCCCTCTGAGCTAGTGAGGCTGATTAGGGAAGCAGTAAGTGTGGGTAGTAGTTACTTAACCTCAAATCCTCTCTCAAGACTCCCACTACCAGAAAGCTATGGAAAAAATCACTTACCTAGTCAACGTGCTTCTGCTTGCTGTCCTCTTTTAAAATGGGAACGTCCTATAAAGAGTATTATATTAACTCCCAACACTTATTTATCAAATTACTTTCTTCCTCAGGATCCCATGTTCTTGGGTGGGAAAGATTTAGAAGGTGGGAGGGTCAGATCACACTAAAACAAACAGCCATTTCTCAGATTTACCCTGCCTCCCACAGGCTGCAAAATGCCTGATTGCGGAGGTCCACTGTGGTAGAAAATTCAGTGTAGGACACTGTTGACTCTAAGTTCCACTGGGCCAGGGATCTGTCCCTCTGTTAACCTGTCCCTCCTCCGTGCCCAGCACAGTGCCTGGTGCATAGTAGGCGCTCAACACATATTGATTGGATGAAAAGGGGGAAGTGTGTCCGCCTCATTAGTCACTTTGTGTGGACAATGCGTTTCCTTGTCCCACTAAGAATGATTCCAAAGGATAAAACTGATTCCAGGAGCCGGTTAACTGTCTAATTAGAAATAAATGCTGAGGTATCGCTATGCCTGGACATTGGGAACATGCATGTGTGCACACCTTGGCGTCAAGAAGGAACTCCTAGGTTGTCCTGAACTAGTAACTTGTTTATTCACAAGCCTCCTGTTGTATGGGGTGGTTACACAGAGTCTTTGCCTTTTCGGGACTTTAATAAAGTTTGGGAAATGACGTGGAGAGAACGAGAACCCTCACGCTCCACACCAGGACTCGAAGCCGGTGTGGAGACCAGCGTTTCCCACGCGCGGACGCCTCCCGCGGGGGTGTCCCTGCCTCTTCACACCCGCTTGTCGTGACACCCCCTTTCCCGGTCAGCCCACAGCCCTCGGGCGGGGCTCCCTCCTGCGCCCGCAGGTTCAGCGCCCGCAGGTCAGGAGCGCCCGCCTCGGACCCCCTCCTCCAATTGTCTGTTCAGGCCCGGCCCCATCCGCCCGCAGAGCCGCCCGCCGCTGCTCCCGAGCACGGCTCTTCCGTCTGTCCGTCCGTCCGTCCAGCCCCGCCCGACGGCGCCGCCGCTCCGGGGAAGAGGCAGGCAGTGGCGCTGCATCGCCTGGGGGCCGCGGGGCCGCGGACCGGGGGAAGGAACGCGGCGGCCCGTTCGGGCGGGCGGGCGGGCCGGGCCTGCCGGGGAGCCGGGCTATTTTGTAGCCGCACCATCCGCCCAAGCCTCATTACCACCCCTTAATGAGACCCCTTTACTCCGTGACGTGCAACCGCTCCATCTCATTAAGGAAATCGCTCTTCAATGCTGATTATTTTATTTGCAGCCATAATTATATTTCTTTCGGCTAAATCACGGTTTAATCGAGCCCACATGGAGGGCAGCAGCACTAATTACGGCGGGGGATGCGGCGGCGGCGGCGGGCGCGGGCCGGCGGGGCGGGGGACGGGGAGGGGGGACCAGGAGGGAGGGGTGCGGGGCGGCGGGCGCGGCCGGGGGTGGGGGCGGGGATGGGGGGTCCGCGGGCCGGGAGGGGCGCGCGCGTGTGGCGGGGGCCCGGGCTCAAACACAACAACTTATTACTTCTAATTCCCCAACTGTCACCAAATCACCTGCACGAAACAAGAATCTAATTTGTTAAGCTGGCATGTCTGCAGATGGAAGATCGATCTTCTCTGTAGATTTCTCTAATTGAGTGAATATAGACGCCCGGAATTAGCCGCACTCGGGCTGCGTGCGGGGAGGGCTGGGGGAAGGGGTGCGGAGAGACGGTGGGGGAGGGCGGGAGGGAAAAGAAAGAGAGGAAGGGAACTAGAGGTGAGGGGAGAGAGAACGAGGAAGGAGAAGAAAAGGCAAAAGAGGAGACGAAAGGACAGAGGCAAAGACAGGAAGGACTGAAAGGGGAGAGGAAAGAGTGGAAAATGAAAAGGCAGAAAAGAGGAAGAAGGAGAAGGGGAGGGGAGGGAATAAGGGGAAGAGAAAAAGAAAGGAAAGAGGGAAAAGGAAGCAAAAGGAAGAGCTAGGGCAGGACGGTGGAGAAAGGGAGGAGATAGGGAAAGGGGAACTCCTGTGTGGGAAAGGTTCACAGCCTGTGCGGTGACATCTCCCCCCACCCCGCCCCGCTGTGAAGTGGGGGAGAAGCCGGTCCGTCCAAAACTGGGGCTAAGGAAGGAGAACGGCTGGGACCGTGGAGCGAGGGGGAGGAGGTGGGCGCCAGCAGCTCCAAGAAATGGCTTACAGAATTACATTTGTTTTTCCTTGTGATTTTATTAAAAGTCACTCCCCATCTCCAGATTGCGTGAAAATATCTACTTTCCACTCAGATACACCGCATTAACTTGTTGGAGACGAATTTGTTTGTTTGTCTATTTTATTTATTTGCTAGATAAGATTGATGCAGTCTTATTAGCGCTATATCTAGTTATAGAAAGAGATAAGGATGAGATGTTTTTCCTTTTTATTCCAATTACTAGCCCTGTCACCTAACTGAATAACTGATATATGATTATTTATCCCGAGTAAATAGAAATCAGAAAAGCAGCGAACTTAACACATACAAACAAAAATCTCCATGTCACTTATTATATTCCGTGTGGCTAATTGGGGCCATTAAAGTTACAGGGCAAGAGGCTAAAAAGAAGGGGGAAAAAAAGTAGACACGCGCAGTCAGGGAGGTGGGGACGGATCGGTCTTCCTTGTGTGTTGAGGCCGCTGATGCTAGTTGTCCAAAAGGCAAAGATTTAAACATCGGCGAGCCCAGCGCCCACCGAGAGCCATGCGAGTGGACTGCATGGTGGTAGTTTGCAAACTTGAATATACGGGAAATTTTATTGCAGAAAAGAAAAACATATTGAGTTCGTGTATCGCCACAGACATCCGGGAAGGATAGGGAAGGATAGGAAATCAGAGGGTTTGGGGCGATTTTTTTTTTTTTTCCGCCGAGGCCCGCGGCACCTCCCGAGGTTCGGGTGAGCAGGCACTCGGCACACGAGTACTCGCGTCACGCGCACACAGCCCCGGCTCCCTGCGCTTAAAAAATAAAATAAATGCCTGGAGTGTCAAAAACCCTTGGCTTTTGACTCCCAGGCCTGGGAGCCCGGTCCGGTAGGCAAAGAGATTTTGTGGCCATGGGCTCCGGGGGGATCACCACGCGAAGGCTCTAGCTTAGAGCAGCCTGCAGCCCCCAAGCGCCCGCCCGGGAAGCCCGGGGAGAATGCGGGTTTGGGCGGAGGGCAGTCCTGCTTGGCCGGAGGTTAAAGGCCCTCCTCACTCAGCCCCGGAGAACCGCCGCCAGGAAGCGAGCGGGAGGGGGGCTGTCTCGGAGGCAGGAGCACTCATCCAGAGCTTCGCTGGCTACGGTCTCTTTTCATGGGAACCTCCAGGGAGTTCTTTTATGCAGGCAAGTGTGGAAGCGCCTGTCGCCCCTTCCGAGAGACTTGGCTGCCCTCCCAGATTTCTTCCTTCACTTCCCCCACCCTCTAATCGACTCCCCCAAATGAGCCAAACAGTAAGCAGTCCCAAAACTCTAGTGTAGGCCCCTGACTCTTGTCTGGGACCGGGAAGGGGTGGGTGGGGGTGGGGGCGAGGATGGGTTCTAGCAGCTGGAGCAAGAGAAGGGCAGAAGTGGTCACCATTGTTTCAAACGAAGTGAACTTGAGAGCTTCCTGTTTGCCCCTGGAGGTTCGTCCTCAGCCTTTATTATCTTTGAGGTTCTAAGTTAGGCCTGAGAAACCAGGTCTGATGTGCCATCGCGTTTGGGTTATATCTGGAAAAGTAAACAGGAGTGTTCAGGTCACTTGATTTGTTTTCTGTAAGCAAATAATACCCAAAAGCATGGCTGTAATTTACCACGAATTAAAATTGATTCTTTTCATCAGGCAAGAAAATAGGAAAATGTGAGATCGTTAATTATTGAGGGAGGCGCTGCTCATTAAGGGGAACAATGTTACAATTCAGCATTTAATAGCGGGAATGTGAGTAACTACACGCCATATCTCAGCCCACTGCCTGCAAAGAAAAGAGAGCCGTTTACAAACAAGCCACGCAGCCCAAAGTTACATTTAATAAACACCCGAGGTTTCCGTAAGTGGAAAAAGCAATTAGGGTGCCGGGCACAACACCGATTCTTCAAAGAGCACCTGGTATATATTTTTATTCTGTCTGTCTGACTCTACAAAGGATTCAAAATCAATGCAGATATACAATTAGAGGGGGGAAAACATCAAGAAGTATAAATCTAAATCGGTATATATCCATCATTGAAACACTTGCTGCCTGGTCCCACCTTCCCATCCAGTCACACCATATTTCTAAATCTTGCTCTGTACTAGGATGGCAGAGCAGGAGAAAAAAAAAAACACTGATTTCTGATTTTTATAGTTTCTGTTTTCCTAGTTTACATAATTAGCCACCAAGGGTTTATATATGTAAATCTATACCTCTCAGAAAGCCGACTTCTCAAAACACTACAAAGTTCTCTGGCTTGGTCTGGTCGCGGGTTCCTTGGCCTTTGTGCTTCCTTCAAAAGGAGAAGGGGAGGAAGAAGAAAGGAAAAAAAAATGATTTCCCTGTGCATCGCCCCTTGGCAGGCTCTTGCACAAAATTCAATCTCTATTTTTTATGAGAATAAACTGTCTAAATAAATTTTATTAGGGGCAACCAATATATTTTCTGGTAGTTCCCTTTGTTCCACTTCTACGTGTGTGTAACAATCTAAAACCTATTTATTGAGGAAAAATCACTGGATCCGTCATAGAAAATCCTTTTACTTTGCTTTGAAGTGATTTCTGAAGACATTATTGTCATTCCGAAGATTTGGGGGTCATTGCGCGAAAACCTCGGCTTGTTAGGGACTTCAGTTCCCATGATCATGTGGGAAATGCCTTAAATTATCAATAGCAATGGGCCTGACCGGCACTTTCCCGGCTGCCCCAGGAACGTGGGAAGATGACAGGGAATAAAACTCTGGTAAATACATCTCAGGCCCTGCCCAGGTGGATGCAGGCATTGGCCAAAACGAGCTGCAGAGGGGCGAGCATTTTACATCCAGACTCTTGTCGTTTTCCTCGCCACGCCCGCTGGCTGCAGGCTCCTGAATCCCGGCCCCGCTCCAGCTCCAGCTTTCAGGCTCCCCACCTCGACGCCCCCACACCTCCTTCCTCACCCCCTCCCACTCTCAGATTTCCTTCTCTCCCCCCACCCCTTTCCTTTACCTCTCCTCCCTCCCCCACCCATGCTTATGTTCTGAAGTCTTGGGAGAAATGATTTAGTTTGTTTATACTGCTATAAAAATCAAGACCAATAGAAAAGTCATAAAATGAAGCGGGCTATCAATCACGCCGCAACATTGTTATTCAGCGGTTACTAACAGAGATGGATAATCCTTTGATTTCGTCCCATTGTTATTACTCTGATGTGTCTTCACATTAACTATTACACATTTATTTATCGACCTGAAAAATACAACAAAACAGAATATACGAGCTGTGCGTGTGGGAGAACGCTGCCTGCCTGTGGTGGTTCTGGGGGCGGCCGTGGAGTGAGGACACACGCGCTTGTTGCACATTGGGGTGGACGAGTGGGGGCCCCTTCCTTCTCCTCCCTGGTCTTGGCCTCTCCTCCCTCCCTCCAGACAGGGATGGGGTCTCCGCAGTGCAGTGCGGGCCTGCTCAGAGGTGCTTGTTTGGAGAGGCCAAGCCAGGTGCCTCTCTCAGGGCCCCTGTCTCTTCCTCTGACAGGTCTCTGCACCTCCGCCCCCTGCGTTCGGGTCTCAGATACCCTCCCCTCCCCATCCCACCCTACCCCACCCGGCACAAACCCCCAAGAGCCCTCGGGAACATGCAGCCAGGTGCGCACTCAGACAGCCCTGCCTAGGACCTCTATCTGGCCTCCTGCCACGCGTGCCCAGCACTGGAGCATCCAGATTTGGGGTTTTGTTTTGGGAAGGGGAGGATTTTATTGCAGGACTCTATTTGCTTTAGGTCTAGATATTTTCCTTTCAAGCAAGAACATCCTCGCGGCTCCCAAACACACAGCCACAGCCCAGATTCCGCCGAGCTGGAGCCCGCAGTTCCAGGGCTCCAGCCCCACAGAGGCCGCGCTGGCAGCAGCTGCGGTGGCTGCTGAAGCTTGGCCAGGCCCGGAGCTTCGGGGGAAATGGTCTCCTCAGCTCAGAAGGATCCGGTGTGTGACTGATGCCCCGCACACACACGTGTGCGTGTGCATGTGCGTGTGTGTGTGTGTGTGTGCGCGCGCGCGCGCGCGCGCGCGTGCCCACGTGCGTGCGTTGTGCGCGAGAGGAAGGGAACGGGCTTCAGGAGAGGAGTTCCATTGCCGCCCCAGAGTTCGCATTGCCACCTCCTTTGTCTCCTTGCTAGGTCCCTGTCACACACACAGCTAGCGGGGGTGGGGGGGTGGGGGGGGGTGGAGGGATGGACGTGCGCGTGCGATCACACACACACACACACACACACACACACACACACACACACGCACGCTCGCACTTCGTCTCGCATCTGCTCTCAGGCAGTATTTCCAATGTTTTGTGTAAGTCAATTGGACAGCGAACAAAAAAAGCCATTTGCTAGGCATTATTTAAAGCAGACTTCATAAGGCCACCCTTTTGTGGAAGCTTTATTTGTACTAAATGAATAATCTTAATTGCATCACTCTCGAATTAAAAATCAATGTTAATCAAGTTGAGAGTAGTAAATATCAGTTTTCATTGTGCCTGGGTAGAGGGCATTTTTTCTTGTGTTGCAAATAAAAATACAAGTCAAATAACTTTAAAAGGGCATTATGTTCTGCTACAAATACAATTGAAACGGATTGTTTAGGCGCAGATCAGAAATGGTACAGAATTTTGCACTTAATTTCCTCAGTTATCATTTACAATAAGAGCCTCTTGGCTTGACAGCCAAGTCTAAACAGTAGTAAATTAGTACAAATTTATACTGATTTTACTCTAATAATCGTAATAAAAGCTTATAGATTTGGCACTAATTACATAAATGCCTAATGATCTTGAAAATTACTCTGGTTAGAAATATATTACTAATCTAAACTTTGTTGTTGGCTGGCTCTGAAAAATCAGAACATTAGAAATGGTTCGCTTCACTTGTGCAGAGCACTTTAAATTGTTCAAGTAGTTTAACATATTCAAGAGGAAAATAAAGAGCATTTAACTTTATTTACAGCCTTAAGTGGAGTTGAGAGCGGAGCAGAACTTAGAAACTTTGACCAAAAAGAGAGGGTCCTGGGGAAGGACACTAGCGCGCGCCAGGAGGAACAGAGGAAGCGGGAAGGGAAGGGAAGGGAAGGGAAGGGGGTAGAGTTCTTGAATGAGTAGCACGGCCTTCAGGCGCAGGAAGCTCCGGGAAAGTTGACAGGATTTTTGCGCTCTAGGCCTGCGGAGGGCCTGGGAGCTGGAGGTGGGCTCGGGTCCCAGCAAGGCCTTCTGGACCCCAGGCCCAGGCCTGCCGGGTGGCAGCGGAGTGCACGCGCGGTCCGGAGGCCGCGGTGTGCTCCTGTGCTCCGGGTCGGCAGGCTCGCTTGGCCCAGGGCTCGGAGGTGTCCCTGGAGCAGCGGGCGGAGAAAACCCTCAGGTCACGCGGGGGTCATGCCCTGTGCTGCCCAGAGCCTTGTCTCAGCCCGGGAGGAGTCTAGCTCAAGGAGACAGCGCCGCGCCTTTGGAGAGAGCGGGGCGGAACCAGGAGGAGGAACGGAGCGCCTGGATGAAATCGCTGGGAAACGCTAAGGGAGGTTGGGCCCAGAGGCCGAGGCGGCCTCTGCTTTAGCGGCTGCTCGGGCCCGGAGCCTTCGGGCCGGCGCCGCCGCCGCCTCCTCGGGGCGGGCGGGCGGGCGGGCGCGCGGAGTGGGGGACTCTCCGGGCGCTGACATTTGCAGGCTGCCCTCCTGATTGGTCCCCTCGCCGAGCTGCTCACGGGTTCATTCAACTGTTAAGCACCTCCCCGTCTCTCTAAAGGACATTATAATGCAAGAAGCCCCCTTTTTAACCACAAACCGAATTTTCTTTCATTTAGGTGATCTATATATATCTATATAGTATAGCTTATAGCTTATATCTATTTTAAATAACTTAAAGCCGCTAAAATTTTGGGGGGAACAGCCTTCGCCCTGGAGCGGTGCGCGATGCTGTCTCACGCCGACCTCCTGGACGCCAGACTAGGTGAGTGCGCGCCTCTCGCCGCCGGGGCAGCCAGGAGAAGACGGGGCAGGAAATTGTCAATTTGTTCCTTATTTTACCTTAATGCGCCCTAAATGGACTAATTTCTTTAAAAGTAATTGTGCTGCATTAAAGTTTAATTTGATTTAACATCGTCTTTTTTAAAAAAAAAATCTATGTAATATGTAGATCCGGGAAAAGGAGTTGGAAAATGTTACTTTTTTGTTATTGTTATTTTTTTCCCTCCTCCCCTCTCTCCCTTATTACTATTATTATTTTTGGAAAGGCGATCCACCCCATCGTCATTTCTTTGGAGGTGTTTTTCTTTCTCTCTTTTCTCCGTCCTGTCTGCTTTGATTTGGTATGTCTTTCTTCTCTTTTTTTCTTTCCTTTTCTCTCCCCCCCCCCCCCTACCATTTTCTCCTCTCCTCATCTAAGTGTGATTGAATTTGTAAAAATCTGGGATGAAGGAGAAGCCGCTGCAATGGAAGCGGAATTGCTAAGTGTGTTCACTGAGAGAAGAGAAAAGCCAAATTCATCCTCCTCGCGGGCGCCGCCGCCTGCAAAAGACTCAGGCGGCACCGCCCGCGGCCGAGAGGAGCGCGCCTTTTATTTCTCCGGGAAGAGAAGTTGAATTCCCTAAAGTTTGATTCACTGCTGGGTCTGCTGAATTTACTTGAGTTTCTTTTAATACGGCCCGGGTTTCCGGTTTGGGAGTCTTCGGTGATGGATGTGACTCCATTTTCCAAACACTTTCTCTGATTTGAGGGGGAGGCGGAGCTGGTTTGGGTTGATTTCAGGGGGTGGAAGGCTTTGGGACTTATTCATCTTCCGAGAGGCAGAGGGACTCGCTCCGGGCCGGAGGTAGATTCCGTTCAGCCGCCTGAGCACATGCAGGTGGGCCAGCCACCCAGGAACGGCTTACATTTTCTTTTCCTTTATTTTTCCCGCACGGACGTGCTCTCGGGTTCCTGGGCGCCGGGGCTATGATTCCAGAACGGGACGCCGAGGCGTGCCTCGCCGGGCCGGGGACTGTGTGGTGGTGGGAGAGGGGAGAGCACGTGCGGCTTTCCGGAGCGGATGCGGACCGAGGGGAAAGGGCCGGGAGATGGGGTGGCCGCTGGCAGCCCGCATCCTGGGGAGCCCGGCCGAGCGCCTCCGGAGTTTCCTTCGCAGGACGAGCGTGGGAGCGGAGGGCGGCGAGGACGGGGCTTCGGGAAGGAAGGTAGTGACTGCGATCTCCTTGCCTCCGCAGGTATGAAAGATGCCGCCGAGCTCCTGGGCCACCGGGAGGCGGTGAAGTGCAGGCTGGGCGTGGGGGGCTCCGACCCCGGGGGCCATCCGGGCGACCTCGCGCCCAGCGCCGACCCAGTGGAGGGAGCCACCCTGCTGCCCGGGGAGGACATCACCACCGTGGGCTCCACGCCCGCCTCGCTGGCGGTGAGCGCAAAGGACCCGGACAAGCAGCCGGGGCCCCAGGGCGGCCCGAACCCCGGCCAAGCCGGCCAGCAGCAGGGCCAGCAGAAGCAGAAGCGCCACCGGACGCGCTTCACCCCGGCGCAGCTCAACGAGCTGGAGAGGAGCTTCGCGAAGACCCACTACCCCGACATCTTCATGCGCGAGGAGCTGGCGCTGCGCATCGGGCTGACCGAGTCCCGGGTGCAGGTACCGCGGGGCGGGCACGGGGCGGGAGACATGGGCAAAGGAAGCGGGCGGGAGGATCTGGGCAAAGGAATTGGGTCTTTCCTTCCCCTGCCGCGATCCTGGGCTTCTCCTCTTCAGAAACCTACTCGTCCCGGGCCGAGTTCGCTCCTCTGCCGCGGAACTGGCCCGGATCGCCGTCTTCCAACGGACAGGCAGGGCCTCGATCTCCCACCCATATAACCGCATCCCAGCAGAAACTCCTCCGCAGCGAAGCTGGCATTGTCCGCTGCCGAGCCGCCTTCTTCCTCCCCATAAGGGAGCCTCGGAGTCCCCCACCCTCCGTGTCTCTCCAGGCGGCTAAGCCGAGCGCGCACTTCCACTCCAGCTTGCGTTATTGACAAGTATTTCATTACCCTCTAATGAGTTTGTATTAAGCATCTAGATAAATGGAGGAAGGCAACAATTATACAGAAACATGGAAAGGAAAAAAAGTAAGGCGTGGCGGCACCTTTTTAAAAAGATCCACACCTGCGTTTCACGGTGTTTTATTTTGCTGAATATCACCCTCCCTCGCTCTCGGGCAAAAAATCCCCCAGCTTTGATGTTTTCAAAGAACTTGAACTTCAGTGGTGCAACCAATGCGCTAAGGGCGGCTGCAGCGATCCCCCACAGCCTCTCATACTTGGCTTATTCCTAAGGAAACGGGGGGAAACGAAGGCTTTCTGTTTTGGATATCCGAGCTGAAGACAGTGTGTTTAGGGCGGGAAATATTGAACAGAGAGTAGACAAAATCATTACTGATCCCTTGCCTTATTCTTGTCCAACTATCCTCCAAGTTGTAAATTATATATATAACAAAAAAAATCACTTCTTCAACCTTTCTGTAAATTGGTAAATAAAAGCATAAGCCTAATGAATCTAGTTTCTCCCGCTTTTTAAAAGAATGAAAAGCAATGTATCAAATATTTTATGGACAAGTGCTGGAGGCGAAATTTCAAGACACACGCTAGACTAGTATAATCATGAGCTATCCAGGGTGCTGAAATCCTGCGTTGGATTTGGTAGTTTCTGTCCGCTAATCCTGGGCTTCAACCTCAGCTCTAGATTCTTTTACAAATTAAGTTTAAATATCTCGGTTACTTTATATTTGATCTAAGAAGAGATAAGGGTGTCCATAATTACAGTGATGAATATTTCTGCCTCCATTGGGCATTTTAAAGATAGTCTAACCTAGAAAAATAGTGTGTGCTTCTGTTCTAAATAGCCAGCAAATGAATGTCTTTGGGTACTTAAAGTGGTCAAATTAACAAAGTAATATTCAGGTATAATATAGATTAAAATTTTTACTCAATGTAAGACTGGTTGGTTTCCTTAGTGAACACTGGAAGCCCTGAACCATGGGCCTTTGATATTAAGCACCAAAAGAATGTTAATTGCATTGTGCAGATAAATATTACTAATGCTTTTAAATTTTTTCCTTGAACCTCTATTTAAATCTGAAGTTGAGCCCAAAATTTAAAAATTACATACCATTTTGACACTTCTATTACTAATAATGATAACACCAGCTTGTTAGAATCTTATAGATTCAAAATTCATAAATTTATTTTTTGTCTCTCAAGAGAAAAACTATCTAATAATTTTTGTTTTAAAGAGTAAAATGCTACTGCTTAACCTAGACATACTGATAATTAGCTTAAATTAAAATAGAATTTAGAATCACAAATAAAATATAATTGGACAACTGACTTTATGAAAAAAGAAAACGAGTCTATTAAACTTTATTAGATCTTCCAAAGGTTAACGGCAGTGAATCTTTTAATAGAAAAAGTTGTAAATGAAATAAAATACAAACTATATAATTGGAACAGTTATTTTCAAAAAGTACACAAAAGAATAATCAAGAAGAAAGAGACAAAGTACTTTAATTGTTCTAACATAATGCTCAGCAAAGATAATAGCTTGAGGCTGCTGATAGGAACAATTTAATAGAATGGCAATTTCAATATTTTTTAAAAATAATGTTCCATAGTTTAAAAAGTAATCAGATCAACATAACCTTTTTAATTAACATTTCAAAATGATTAACATTATGTAATGTAATGCAAAAATAATTTATGGAAAATGTATTTACTTCACAATTCACTCTACCATTGCTCCTTGACCAAATTTAAATTAAATAGTAATTGGTTTATGTTCTTATATGATGAGTACTTCATAGTTTTCTTTATAGTTAACAGATTGCCACACATTCTTTTCAGTATGTGGGCCACTGCACTGATTAAAAATGATAGAAACATTTCATTTATGGCAATTCTATATTTGTAAGGATGCTTTCTGGTTGTAGACTAAATGTTCCAACATACTTATTTTTTTAATCTATATCTGGTATATATCATACTTTTAAGTATTAAAGCACCTATACTCACATGGAGGCCAATTCCATGTCTAATATTGCTCCCCTTTTCTGGCTAGTATAATAAAACCATTCCTTTTATAGCATGCCATTATTAGAAACCAATTTCAGAATTATTTATAACCTGGAATGGCTTATTAAGCAGCAATGCGAGAATCATGCAAATTACGCGATCAAATGCAATATAATAAGCATAATCATTAGTCTCTAGCACGGATTAATTAACTTTCAATATTTTATTTACATAAAAACCAAATCAGTGAAATAACTTCTGCACAGTCAGGCTTGCCTTTCAATATTTTATAGGAACAAAAATAATGTGCTGTAATTCCATTGACCGTGTCTCCCAGAATGGCCCTGTCACCTGCCACATCTTAATAGGGGGACAAGCTAAGAGTATTTTCTAGTTTTCTAATGGAATGAGAAATTGCATTTTCTTCCTCTCCCAGCACTATTAAAGTGTAATGAATTCGGCCCAGAGTTCACGGCTGGCTGATCGAAATGAACCTGAGATCTAGGCTTTAATACAGCTCCCCAGATTTCCTCCCAAATCTTCACATTAATCATTTGCTGGATTCCAATGAGATCTTCATAAAGCATTTGCTTGGAAGGGGGAAAAAGTAATATTCTCTCCTTCTCCCTCTCTTTCTCTATTTCTGAGCCATTTATAAGTGGGAAATTAAATGGGCTATATATTTTAAAATACATTTACAGTATGTCTATATTACTGTAACAGCAGATATCACAAAAGTGGATTTTTAAATTCCAACCTCCATTAGATTCTCACTGTTGTATTAAGCATTTTCTGAGAAGAGCTGCATTTCAAACTGAGTACAAAGTTGGCCCGTGGCTGCGGTTAATATATTTCCGGGAGTTGTCATCTGTGCATTCTCAAAATCTCCCTTAGGTTTTGCCTGCATTTTAATCCGTCATGCTCTAGTTTTCAAGTGGAAACATTCACATTTTAAAAACATATGCATCATAGCTTGGAACGGAGGTGCTCAGACCCCATGAAGACTTTTTCCCCCATCCCCAGTAAGCCATGAAACATAAAAAATTTTGTAGCCATCATTTGACTACTAACCCTCAAACGTAATTGAGCACTATTTTTCAAATATTCCTACAATATTTAGTTGGTTTTATTTTTTACAGCTGTTCTTTTCCTCCGGTGCCTGAGATTCAGAAACCTTGCGGGTGGGTGTATTTTCTACTGAAATTCTAACGGGCCATCTCTCCCCCTTCTTTCTTCTGCTCCTCTCCCCACTTCCCGCACACAAGTCCACCACCTCCCTCCTCTGCTGTCCATCCTAAACATTCAAGCATTTCGGGGTTCACTGAAACTTGCAAGGTGTTAGAAACAGGCGATTCATTTGAAGCTATCTTTCAAAATATATCCCGGTGAGGTGTGGAATCCTTTCGTCTCTGTCTGGGGCTTCATCGGTTTACCTTTCCCCACTCCACCTTGGGTGGGTAATATTATACAAAGCGACCAGTGGCCATAGGTCTCCTCGCACTGCTATCCTTGGCTCCCGGGGGTTGCCCTCCACAAAGGGCCTCTAACAGCTCTATCCCCCGCCGGCTGCATTGATCCCAGCCACCACCCAGGCCCTGCTGCCTCATTAATCCGCTGCGCCACCAGCTCCAGGCGCTTTAGCAGGGAAGGGATGGAGTCTTTACCCAACCCGGACACTGGTGTAAACAGGAACATGGGACATGGGGGAGAAAGCAGAGAAATATAAAACGGTGGGCGATGGCCCCATATGGTAGAACAGGCCAGGGCCAGCCCAAAGGCAGGCAGAATTCTAGACTGCAAAATGCGTTTCACGCTGGTAAGCCGAGAGTGCACGGCTGGCTTACGGAGAAGGGGGTCAGGTACGTCCAGACGCATGATACTGTAGCTTTCAGAATAAACATGAAAGAGCTTCGATTAACAACGGAAGAATAACCTTTTGGCCACAAATAGGGTGGTCAAATTGCATTGGCCAAATTCTAGGACAAAACTCAATCAGCATTTGAGCTATGCCCCTACCATTTACATGTATGCACAGTAAACTTCCAACTGACTAGGTAGTACATCGAAAGCCTGCCAAGTAAGCATGCTGGCTAATTTTTATAAAAGGTCAAATTAAAATATGGAAGATGAGAGTTTATCTTGATCAGGCAGTCAACTTTCAGGAAGAACATTTCTTTTCCTTTGGTGGTGAATGTGACTTCCATAGGTTAATTTGTTTGGCAAGGTCTGAAATTCCAGGCTCGTTGTTAAGAAAGAAAGAACGCACAGGAAGCTTATTTTTATTTGCAGTTTATTTTTTATCAAACACATCTCATTTAAAAAGACATGGGTTTGTCTAGCAAAATTAAACGTGACTCATAACTAGGGTGAGCTTTAAACTGACCTTTCATTTATAGTAGTCAGAAGATTTCTTTTGGTTTAAAGGTGAAAGGGCGAGGGCGGAGGGAGAATTGGAAGCCTTGTTATTTGGGGTCCTCAGTAAGTTCCGGAAAAGGACAGACTTGAAGGCCCTGGGGCTCAGGGCTCTGGCAGCAGGCTGCTGCCCACCTGCACCGTCCAGATAAAGGTGCCTTTTGAGGGCTTTGCGAATGAGGCAGAGGCTTGTGTCAGGAGTGCCTTTTGCTACATGAATCAGAAAGTCATGGCGGTGACCCAAACCACGCTGTAGCTCAGTAGCGCTTGCTTTCCCACAGAATCACTGCTCTGTCACCCGTGGCCGTTAGGGGTTTTTCCTTTGTCTTTCGATTTTGAAACTAGTTATGTCATGCACGGCCCTTCATCAATTTCCAAATTTCCAGCGTTTCTGAAAATTCTATACCCCAATCAGTGTTATAAGGCACGCCATTAAGCCACATGGGTACACATGTTTATCTTCATTTGTGCACCTGTGGATCAGCCTTGACACATGCCTGCCTGCAGACCTGTGTGCATCTAAGCCGCGTACAGACTGCGCCAGCCAGCAGGGCCGTGGGGAACACTGAACACGGGGTGTGTTTACCCTGCGTGCAAGCGCCTGGAGGCACGATCACTTAGGAAGAGCGTGGGCCCTTGGAGGGTGCAAGGGGCGCTGTTGGAGAACCAGGGGCTCTGGCTGGAAGTGGGGGCGTGTCGGATCTAAGGCGCTTATTCCGGACTGAGTTGCGGGGGGGGGGTATCTGACCCTATTTCTCGGACATAAGTCCTCCCCCGCTCCCATCCGTGGCCGATCCCTAGCCGGGCCGGCTCCCTAACAGCGCCCTGCCTGTCTCCCCCCCGCCCGCTGCAGGTCTGGTTCCAGAACCGGCGCGCCAAGTGGAAGAAGCGCAAGAAGACCACCAACGTGTTCCGCGCGCCCGGCACGCTGCTGCCCACGCCGGGCCTGCCTCAGTTCCCCTCGGCCGCCGCCGCCGCCGCCGCCGCCATGGGCGACAGCCTGTGCTCCTTCCACGCCAACGACACGCGCTGGGCGGCGGCCGCCATGCCCGGGGTGTCGCAGCTGCCGCTGCCGCCCGCGCTGGGCCGGCAGCAGGCCATGGCGCAGTCGCTGTCCCAGTGCAGCCTGGCCGCGGGGCCGCCGCCCAACTCCATGGGCCTGTCCAACAGCCTGGCGGGCTCCAACGGCGCGGGGCTGCAGTCGCACCTCTACCAGCCCGCCTTCCCCGGCATGGTGCCCGCCTCCCTCCCCGGCCCCAGCAACGTCTCCGGCTCCCCGCAGCTCTGCAGCTCCCCGGACAGCAGCGACGTGTGGCGGGGCACGAGCATCGCCTCCCTCCGCCGCAAGGCGCTCGAGCACACAGTCTCCATGAGCTTCACCTAATGCAGCCGCCGCCGCCCGGCCCGCTCCGCCCGCCCCGAGGCCCGCTCCCCGCTCCCCCATCCCCGGGGGCGCACGCCCGGGACCCCGCCCTCTGCCCCGGCCCCTGCCCGCGCGCCCCGCCTCGCCCCGCCCCGGCCTCCGCCACGTCTCGTTCAGTCCTCCCCTCTCTCCACCAGCTCGGCCCGCCCCAGCCCCAGCACACTAGGCGCCCCCTCCGCCTGATTTCGATCGCCCAAGTCCCCCCTCCCCCGCCACCCGTCTAACGGTACCACCGGGTGACCTCCCTCCGCCCCATCTCCAGCGCCCACCCCGCGCCCCCCTTTCCCGCGGCGCAGGCCGCCCCGCCCGCTCGCTCGCGCCAGTCGTGCCCGCGCCCTGCTCCCGGCCTCCGGACCCGCGGGTGCCCGTCCGCCCCGGCACCACGGCGCCCAGCCCCCTCCGTCCCCACGACACCCACGGCCCCCTCCTCCCACGAAAGCATCTTTCCCGCCATTTTACTGACCAGGGAGTCGACTCAGGATCTGAAATCAGACACCAATGGACTGGTTTGTGGGCAGAAACACACACACTAGCACTCTCGCTCACTCTACACGCTACCCACACATGCACACACCACACACACACACACACACACACACACACACACAGAGTGCACCTAGGCCACACACGGACGTGTTCAAGGGACAGCACAATGTGACGGATTTTTGTCTTAAGGGAGGACAAGCATCTGCTACCAACCGCCTCATCCGAGGGCCCAAGTGATACAATGTTATTTACCCTTATATTCTTTCTCCTCTTTGTTTACTTTCCCACCACCTTACCCTTGCCCCATTACCCAGTCACATCCATGCAACCCTCGATTGGCTTGCAAAACAAAACAAAACAAAACAAAAAACAAAAAAAGCAGCTTTTATTTTCTCTTATTTTCTTAAGCACACCTGTGTGAGGGTACTGACGGGAAGGCGCCTCAGGAGGACCATGCCAGTGGGTTGGGTGGCTGGAGCAGACGAAAGCAGTCACGTAACGAAGAGGTGATCTCCTCCGTTTTGATAATAAAAAGTAATAAAATAAAACATGTAAGGGAAAAATCTCCTTTTGTAAAAGCAAAAGCCACATCTCTCTTCTGGATCCTTGGGACAGGGGTTTATTTGCTTCTCCATTCCTCCTCGCTGCTCCGTGCCCTTGGTGGTTTCGTGGTCGCGTCCTGTCGTCCCCCGCGCCCCTTGGCCGCCGCCCACGGGTGCTCCCGGACACCCGCAGCCCTGCACACCGTGTACAGAGAACCGCAGCCAGCTCTTTCTTCTGCATGTGCCGGCCACGCCGAACCCGGAGAACAGACAGCGCTTTCCAAGAATGAACAAACCTGTGAAATAGGATGTTTTGTGTAGATAAAGCATTCTCGTTACATACTGGTTAACTCGTGATTATATGTTTTAACTTATCGTCTGTGCTCCTTTATGGAATTTGGTTGTTTTCTTAATAAATGTTTGAGCTCATAGAAAGCCTATTGACTTTTCCGGACACGTTTCTATCAACGTTCAATGTAAATGGATACAATAAAATCATTTTCGGTATGTGACACGGAGAATGGCGGGTGTCGGTGTGTGACTTTGGGCAAACGGGAAGAGAATGCGTCCCGGAGAGTCCCCATGGGCGCGCGTGGGCCGCGGCCACCCTGCGGGGGGCTTGGCTTCGTCTGGGGGCTGCACGGCGGCCGCGGCCGGAACTGAGAGGTGGCAGCGCCCAGCGAGCTCGAGGCCTCGCGAGGCTTGGGTGAGGGGGGTGGGGGGGGGCGGCCCGTGGCTCCCAGCCCAGCCGGCCCAGGGCCGCAGCTGCCGGTGCTAATGGCACGGGCCGGGCGCTGATGGGCTCCCCACGTGCAGGGCTCCCGCCTAGAAAGCCGAGGAGGGCGGCCGCTGCCCCGCGGCGTGGTGCGAGGGCGGGCTGTGGGCCGCAGGAGGGCCGCCGCGAGGGGAGCTGGGGGCCTCGAGCGGTGCCGGGGGCGTCGTCCAGCCCTGCGCGTGGTCCCAGGTAGGCGGGGTGGAGGGGGGAGGGTGGGGAGAGACAGGCCGGCTCTCTCCTCCCCAGGGCCTAGGCCTCCGGTGGCAGGAGGAGATGCCTGGCAGCTGTAGGCATCGCTTCTGGTACCCAAGGCTTCCCACCCCGGGGCAAAGGGCGTGTTGGGGGTCCCAGTGTCCTCCTGACCTGGGGGCCAGTCCGCGGGCCCGAGGCCTGGTTTTCTTGGTTCCGAACCTGGTTCCAGCTGACCTTGAACTTGGGCTTGTGCGTGTTGACATACAATATCATATTCGTTTCAGGTGTACCACCTGGTGATTAGACACTTACATATGCTACACAGCGACCACCCTAAGTCCGGTGTGGGGGTGTGTTTGAACTTGGCTTCCTTTGGAAGACTGACCAAAGTGCAATCAATGGTCAGTACAGGCTGTGAGCCGCGCCCCTGCCCATGGGGAGATTTCTGGTTTGGTTGCCACAAAGTGTAAACCCTAAAGAAACCCTTGTCCTCGAACACCGTTTTGAACCACTGGGCTACATGTGAACTTTAGGAACTGTTGTAATTGTTACTCCACTGAGATAACACAGTGGAATCTTCTCGAAGGTAAGGACAAAAGGCATGCTTTTCTGTGATAAAGAAAAATATTATATGCTACCTTAGGAATTTTAATTGTAGGTAAAATTTTGGTTAGTGGGTTCACAGAACATTTCACCTCTACATTTTCTAAAGGGTATCTTTGATAGGTTAAAATATTAAAAAATGTTCATCTGGAATTTTATATAAAAATGGAACATCTCTACAGTTTAGAACTCAGCCTAGAATTTAGGAGCATAATAACCACATTTCTAAAACATCTGTAGGTAAAATAAAAATACTTTTCCTTATTTTAAGAATTTTATCATATTCTCTCTTTTTTTAGGCTAGTGCTTTTTTTTTTAATTTGAAATCATACATACTGTAATCTGAAGTCACATTTAAGAGATCAGTACAAATCACAGATTGCTTCACCAGGGAACATGGAAGGTTGTTTACAAGGATGCTAATTTTTACAGCTTTTTTTTATGCTGCTATAAAGCATAACTTTATGATGTAGGAATGCAATAAAAGATGCTAAATGGAATCTTTAAAAGTTGTATTTCTCAAAAGCAAGGGAAATGGGATCTTTCATTTGAAAAAAAAAATGAGCCAACTTAGAACACTGATGAGAAGTTACAAATCAACTGAAGTGATAGATGCTTTCAAAGATACTTATATTTCATAATATAGTGGTTAGTTATTATTATTAGAATGAAAAAGTACAGAGTTTTTCACTTGACCTGACTGGAATAATATTTGGTTTCTATGGCAATAGATTTTTGTATTAAGAATGTTGAACATTTTAATGTCATATATACTATTAGCATAAGGGAAGGCAACCTGGCCTAAATTGTTAAAGTTGACAGTTAGCAATGGTAAAAAACAGAAAATATTATCTCATTTACAAGCCTGAACAATTTAGCAGTTTGAGGAAGAAAAAAACAAAAACCCAACAACAGAATAATACTTCATACTATTTTTTTACTCCTTATCAGCAGCAATTCTGATTTAAAATTGTTAAAGTTATAATAAGAAACAGTTACATTCAATAAGGGAATAAAGACAGTAATGATGAATAATATCAGAACCCAAGGTAGATAAGTCAACATGGTAGATGTCCTGCCTCTAATGAATTGTACTTTTTGCTAAGTAGCCTGTTTGGCATTGAAAACTGTCACCAGTGCTAACTAGGAGAAGTCAAAGTGTATTATGATTTAGCTGTATGATTGATTTATTTGAGTACATATATTCATCCTTGCATCTTTATGTTCTCCTTAATATTGGTACTAAATATCATACATGGCATTAAGTGATGACATTTAATAATGTTGCACTTAGTTTACCTTTTGTTGATGGTTGAAGAAATAGGATATAGGAATTCAACCTGCTAAAGATGATGTTAGGTATTGAATACAAAATGGGACACAGAGCAATTTCAGTAAATCAAGGTAGTTGTGAATGGAGAACACAGAAGAAATTCTAACTTTGGGGCAATTGATGTTGAAAACCCTCAATGACTGCTTCCCCTGAAAATGAAAATGTCTTTAATTTGTGTCGTGCAGTTTACATTTTAATTTTTAGAATAAAGAAAAAACTTAGCCCACAAAGATGTCTTCTAGTAATGGCAGTAGTTAACCTGTCAGTTGAAGGAATGTAACCTTCCTTTTCTCCTTTTCATGACATAAAGGTAATCTCATCTGAGGGCATTTATGTGAAGGAATAACAGCATGGCATGGTGAAACGACTGGCTCATTAATCCTGGCATCTCCTTCCTACAGGGTTCCTTGATTAGTTAGATTCATTCATCGGGCATTTCAGAGTTTCTGATTTGTCACCATTGGATAGGTTCACTGAGTTCAGGCTAAATTGAGCCAGAAGCAATGTTTATTAGTAATTTTGTTGTACAGGCTATCCTAATAATTCAGCCCAAATATCTCATCAGAAAAATATCCATTCACCCTCGCTTCTAATGTGGATTGCAGCTGTGTTCATAGGGAATTGAAAGAACACAAGTGATTGGGCATGTATTTTCTAAATTATTAATATGGTGGCTAATAGCTATCAACTCATCTTCATATCCAATGCAGAAATTACGATTTATTTTAAAAATGAAAGCAGCAATAAAGGGTTGGGGGTGGGGTGGGGGGTGGAGGGTGTCACCCCTTGCCTGGATCTCTGCTAACTCTTATCAGTGCAAAGCTTTTGTACAGGAGCCTTGGCCTGTTTTGTGTGTGGTCATTACAGAGAGAAACAGGACAATGCCTTTTGCTTTTCCTCATGCATGCTCTACCAAAACCCAGCATGGATTTTATCACACTTACTAGAAAATGCTTTTAAGGAATTTCAGGCATGAGCTACACAAGAGAGGGCCCTCTTTTGATTTTGACAATGTCATAAAAATGTAAGCAGGCGTAATTACTTGTGGAGTTAAGCTGCATCTTCCATCCACATGATCAAATATCCCATATACCCAAGCTAAAAGCCACACTGGATTTGAGATACACTTGTTGCAGTTGTTCAGGCTGCCACATTCCCTCTTAGTTCTGAGTTAAAATAATTCACAAATGCCAGGAAATATATAATTAGCCCATGTGACATATGTGGTATATATTTTTTATGTCATTTATTGAAATGTTACAGTGTTTTATATGCTTTTGCTCACAGTCCTTGTTGAATATATTTAAGATAAATACAAACAAGGTCAGATTAAGAACTCTAGAAGCCCTAAATACTGTGATCCCTAGGAAATAAAAAATACTAAAGCATTAAATACAAAATATAACTATATTAAAATTAAAATAAGTTCTCTCTAGATTTTCTAATTGCAAAATTCTGAATGAGTTCAGTGAAGCTGAAATAGTCTCTTTTTGCTGCCCTTGCTTTATTAATTATCACATGCTTAGTCTATTAGATATTCTAAACACTGATTTGAGAAATAATATTTTCAGAAGGTATTTATTACTTTTCCTCCAGTAGCTTACATTTGAACTCCATTTTTCAGTTTATAGAGCACATCATCTCATTTAAATCATAGCACTTTTATAAAGTATATATTATACTCCCTAGATTACAAATGAAGAGATTGAGACTCATAGAGGCTAAGTAACTTGTCCAGGGTCACATACCTAATAAGTGGCAGAGATTATTTTTTAAGATAATTTTAAAGATCTTCAGATCTGTCAGCATACCATTGTGTATGTGACATGTAGACATTGCTCTAAGTCTTAAAAAATTTTCAGGAATAAAAACGAAAATATTGCCGAAACTGGTTTGGCTCAATGGATAGAGCATCGGCTTAGGGACTGAAGGGTTCCCGGTTCGATTTCCATCAAGGGCATGTACCTCGGTTGCGGGCATATCCCCAGTAGGGGGTGTGCAAGAGGTGGCTGATCAATGATTCTCTCTCATTGATGTTTCTAACTCTATCTCTCTCCCTTCCTCTCTGTACAAAATCAATAAAATATATTAAAAAAAAAAACCCGAAAATATTTCCCTTAATTAGAAGTTTAACTGTCCACCCTTGTAAACAAGACAGGTTCTTTTTGATGGAACTTGATAAAATTAAATATAGTTTCAAGTCTGGAAACATTCCTGACCTCCTGAACTTTACCCTCTCTCTAAAGATTAACTCAAGATAGTTCTAGTTTGTCACCAAAAAGGCTCTTTATTGTGTGCAGAATCTTTATCAATGCAGTTGTCTCCTTGTGACACAAACTCTGAGTTGAGGTGGCAAGAAACTTGGGAGCTAGCCCCGAGAGTATTTTGAGGGGAGTGGCATTGTATATGGAAAAGGGGTGGTTTGACTCTATCCACAGGGAGAGAGTCCTTGAATTCCTTGGTATTTCAGATATGTTTCTCATCTGTCTCTGGAAGAATTCATAGGGGGAAACTCTTAATATTGCTTCTGTACAATATTAAATAGTCACAACTCAGGGTAAGCTATTTCTCATTTTTATGTTCTCCACATGTTAGAAACCTACTGTGTCAATCATAGAATCATAAAATCTTAGCGTTTGAAATGATCTTTGAAATAACCTAGTTCAAATCTCTGACCACAGTTTCCCCTTTTTTTTCTTGCTAAGTGGACTTGAAGATTCTGGTTGTACACAAGACAGATCTCTAGTATTATTGGCCCAACTACCAGGAAGTCCTTTTTTTATTGAGCCTAGTCTGCTTCCTGCTCTTCCTTATATAGTCTTGCATTATTAGGGAGTTTTCATCACAACTCTTTGTACTAAAATAATTTTTCTTTTTTGTCTTTATTCATGTTTATATCAGTTATTATAATACTAGCCTGTGCTATGATACCAGATAAACCTCATATCTCTGGCTTACTAGTAATACAATCAAGGTTTCTTTCTTTCTTTTTTATATTTTTCATTGATTTCAGAGAGGAAGGGAGAAATAGAAACATCAACGATGAGAGAAAATTACCATTCAGCTGCCTCCTAATGCTTTGATCCAGAAATTTCTATGGTCCAATAAGCAAAAACTAGGCTTTCCCCAACTGCAAGAGGGCTGGCAAATGTAGGGGTGTATATGGATTTTTCAGTCAGTAGAAAATATCTCTGCCATAAACTTATTGTCTCTTCAATAAATACTATTCATTCCCTTATTTACCATGTTTTCAATACTTATAAGCCAACAACTTTGTGTGTGTGTATGGTGGTTGGCAAGGCACAGAGGTGGAGTTCCAGAGAAGTAGATTATATCCAAGCTCTTGGGGAACCTACCATATAATTGGGGAGACAAACACGTATATTTAGTTGAAACTGATTTGGCTCAGTGGATAGAGTAGGGGTGTCGAACTCAATCAGAGAAGGGGCCAAAATCTAAAATCCAGCCTAAATCGCGGGCCGAATGGTTTACTGAACAGTCATAAACTGTCATTGTGATGGAAACGCAGCGGAGTGCAGTGATGACAGCGCGGTGCAGGCCACATTGTAAGGCCTGGTGGGACGGATTTGGCCCGCAGGCCTTGTGTTTGACACATGTGGGATAGAGCGTCAGCCTGCAGACTGAAAGGTCCCAGGTTCGATTCCGGTAGAGGACATGTACCTTGGTTGCGGGCACATCCCCAGTGGGGGTTGTGCAAGAGGCAGCTGATCAATGACTCTCTCTCATTGATGTTTCTAACTCTCTATCCCTCTCTCTTCCTCTCTGTAAAATATCAATAAAACATATTTAAAAAAAAGAAAACTACATAGGCAACTTTTAATGGTTTGATCAAATGCTGAGTATTCTGATCCATATAATAAATGCAGTGGGAACTCAAAGAAACATCATTGGGGATAGTATTCCTGAGCAAGGCTTCTTGAAGGACCTGGACCTTACAAGATAGCAATATCACCTTTATGATATTCTTCTTCATCGTCATCGTCGTCGTCTTTTTTTTTTTTTTTTTTTTTACAATACTTTTGATTTTTGCTTGTGGGTCTTATTTTCAAATTGATAAAGTATATTTGGTGTGTTTATCTATGGCATTACTAAATCATTTACTATCCTCTTAAATTTGGAGCAATTGATCAAATTCAGGTCCCCAGTGAGCAAGACAAGCCATTCTGGACCATGTGCCATACATTAATAGTTATTCGTAATCTGGGTGGATAGGATCATGAATATTCCCCAAATGGATAAATTGTAGCAACATAATTCCTCAACATCTAGCATGGACTCTGTCTTATAGTAGGTGCTCAGTAGATGTTTATTAAGTTGAAATTAGGTCAGATGTGTGGGTGTTAAAGCTCCTAGCTTATTGTATTTGCTACTTGTCTGTTATCATATGTGGGGAATAGTTATCAATTTTAAAAAACATTATAGGGCTTACATGAATAATAAGGTGAAAAATACACAAATAGCTCCTGACAACAAGCAAACTAATATTTTTAGTCTCATAAAAAGAGACCATCCTCATCCTATGGTGAGCACAGTGCTCACTTGGGGAGTAAACTAGTCACCCATGGGAGGCTAATTACCTTTCCCAAAGAACTGGGGTACCATGTAGTGTCTTCAAAAAGGTAATTTAGTAAATTATGCCCTGGTATCTTGGGAAAGTTAATATGCCACTCTTAGAAACTCCAGTGACTGGATTGTTTCCCACAATAGAGGGAGGAGCACATGATTGCCGGGAAACCAGCCATTTTAGATTTCCCTATTGGTAGGCATAAGAGTTCATTTTCATTTAAACCTAGTGGCTTCTCTGAGAAATGGTTGTATATCATGAGGCAGTTAAGATTTGAAGAGTTATGATGATAATTTTCTCCTTAGGCAGAGCTCCAAAGCAAGACCTTAGGGTTCTGGGTGGGTGGCCGTGGGCATAAATTAGGAGATTGCTGCTTTTCCAGGAGATTGGTATTCTCCCTTTTTGTTACAGAAGATCCTTCCCTGCCTTTTCCCTATTCTGCTATAGTTGGGGACCATGAAGAAATGCAGCATGGTTTGGAAAGCATAATAATAACCCTTGGTCAATCATCATCTGACTGTATTATCTGATCCAGTCACTTAACAGCTGTGAGCTTCTATTTCCTCATATAATGAAGTTTTTCCCCAGTGCTGACAATCCAATATAATATATTGGTAATATACAAATTGACCATCACTCCAACACATAAGATGGCCACCCCCCAGGTGGTCAAAGATGGCTGCCCTCATGTGGACACAAGATGGCCACCACAAACAAGATGGCTGGCAGGGGAGGGCGTTTGTGGGTGATCAGGCCAGCAGGGGAGGGCAGTTAGGGGTGACTGGACTGGCAGAAGAGGGCAGTTGGGGGCAACCAGGACAGCAGGGGAGAGCAGTTAGTAGTGACCAGGTTGGCAGGGGAGGGCAGTTAGGGGCGACCAGGCTGGCAGGGGAGGGCAGTTAGGGGTGACCAGGTGAGCAGGGGGGGGTAGTTGGAGGTGACCAGGCTGGCAAGGGAGGGCAGTTAGGGGTGACCAGGCCAGCAGGGGAGGGCAGTTGGGGCAGCCAGGCCTACAGGATAGGACAGTTAGAGGCGATCAGACCTGCAGGGGAGGGCAGTTAGGCGTGACCAGGCCAGAAGGGGAGGGCAGTTAGGGGCATTTGGGTTGACAGGGAAGCAGTTAGGAGCAATTAGGCATTGATTGGGTGGCAGGGGATTGGTTAGGGTGTGATCAAGCTGGCAGGCAGGCAGATAGGCGAGAGGGTAGGAGCCAGCAGTCCTGGATTGTGAGGTACCAGATTGGAGAGGGTGCATGCTGGGCTGAGGGACACCCCCTTCCCATGGGTGAATTTTGTGTACCAGGCCTCTAGTTTCTGATAATGTCACAGTTTTATATAGCTGACTAGTATGGGACAAGTCAATTTAAAAATGTCTGTTAATCAGATGTGTGAGCTGGTCCTTCTAATCTGATTCTTTTAAAAATATTATTATTTTATCTGGGAGAAGGGGATCTGATTTTGAGTCAAGCCAGCATTGTATTAAGGTGCTCAAGAGGTAAGCACAAAACACCAGTGCTCTGCTCAAGAGTTGCTGCTACTGACAACAATTGTAACTTTCTTGTAATGGGACACAGGGCTGTATTTGGATTTATTTTCTGGAATAGGAAATACTGGAAAACGCAACAATTTAACTTTCCGTAGACAAATATGGTCGCGTAAAGGAATTCTTATCCCTCTCCTTAAACCTTTAATGACAAGGAGTTTATCATCCAATAAAGTATGGTTATCCCATGGATTTGACTGGAAAGGAGAAAACAGATAACCTACACATATTCCCCTGTAGGAAAACCTCAGAAAATTTTGGTTGAATTAATTGGATTCAAATAGTACTAATTATGTGTATAAAGTTAGCAAGGTAACAGGAAAACTAGTGTGGGCAGTATTAGCAGATTTATTCAGTTGCCAAGGCAATGCCAGGTGTTTATGACTACATGAGAGAATGAAGAGAGCAGGCAGCCTAGTGTGTGTTCAGGTGAGCTCCTGTACACAGACCAGGAAGAATCTCTGCCTATAACCTCTTTTTTATGTATGGATGAATGCAGATAGTTCAAGCCTAGAGGAAACTGTTCAAGTATGTGAAGTGTTCAGCTTTCTTCCCTCCCCTGACATTTTTAGAGTCAAGACCTTCTCTTTCAAATCCTTTTACCCAACCAAAATAGGAAATTAACCGATATCATTTACAGTTTTACTGAATAGATTTAAAACAATATACTAACACATCTTTTTAAAATCCTTTAATTTTAGTATAGAAATATTGTATCCTTATCTGTTAAAAAAACCCGTAAGCATTAGGAGGCAAATAAGAATAATGTTGGAGAGAGAGTCTTTTCTAAGGGGCACTCTGAAGTTTAAGGAAATTATATCACACTTGATTCTGGCCTTCCAAATAAATATACTTCAGTTGTTTAGGATGCTCTAAGAGTTGGAGGAAGAGGAGTAAAGAAAAATATTCATTTGGTAGGTGGGAACCAGGTGCTTTTTATTTTTTTCAAGTGGTATATATCTTCTTTTGTTTGTTGAACATATTTCAAAATAACAAAGTACCAGTTGTAATTTTCCCCATTCTTCAGTGTTCATCTTCAAACATCAGCTTTTTTAAAAAATTATTTTTTTTATTTTTTTTATTTTTTATTTTTTTAAAGTAACCAAGATTTTACATTTTCCCTTGGAGGTTAATTGCCTAAAATTTAGGCCCTAAATGCTTTGGAGTACACAGAGGCACCTTCTGTATTGTTTGCTTCTCCGAGGCAAAACCCTAGGCTCTAGAGTTACTTTGGGCTCTAACTGCCTCCTGGCTTTAAAGTAGTCCTCTCTTCCCATGGCAACCTCACCTCTTTTTCTTCCCTATCTTTATTCCTCTGGTTTGAAGTTCCAGAGCCCTTCTCTTTGGTAATTCTGTTGTTTCCACTAGACAGGCAGACCTCATCCTCCTGGCTCCAAATTTCTGCTGCCCCAGGAACACTTGGAGTTGGGGTCAGGGCTGGGGAGAAGCAATAGCTGGACAAGTTGCCCATGCATCCCTCAGGTAACTGGAGGGGAGGGGTGGCAGAGGAATGATGGAGGCCTCTTTGGGTGCTATACAAGAAGGTATGACCTGGAACGTAGGAATAGGTTGAGATCATGAAACCCACGTTTGGGGAGAATCAGATCCAGGACTTTTGTCTATTAACTTGTGTGTATTAGATTAGTTTAGCTATTTCCTAGCCTGGATGTATCTGACATTTATTAGATGGCAAAAAAATATTTGTTGAATAAATTATACGGAGGTGGTAATGAGGAGAAAGTACAGCATTGACTTTGATTTTAGATACCAGAAAAGTGAGAGAGTACATTTGCAGTGTAAAAGTTAAAAAAAAAAATCCTATTGATCTGAGCAACTTATCTAATTATCACAAAGCACTGAAGCAATTATATCAATATGTAAAATAAAATACTTCCCATGTGAACTTTGAATTCTCTTGTAACAGTAGTACATTCTATTAGGTGTTAGGTAGGATGTATCAAGATAGGAAGGAAGGTCACTAGACAGTTACTCTTGTTATTGCTGGTTAAATTATTCACACAAATTATGGACTAAATAATCATTTAACATCAGCTTAGATATCTTTAAGAGATAGGAAGCTTACCACCTTATAAAGCAGGCATCCTCAAACTTTTTAAAGTGGGGGCCAGATCACGGTCCCTCAGAGAGCTGGAGGGCCGGACTATATGAACTACTAATTCCTACTGTAACACCTCGGCTGCGCTCACTGCCCAAAAAACCTGGCGGGCCTGATCAGACTCCTCTGTGGGCCGCATGTGGCCCGCGGGCCGCAGTTTGAAGACGCCTGTAAAGTATTCCATTTCTTTTAAAACATTATTGTTTTAAACTGAAACCAATCCCTCTCTGACTTATCCTTGATGTCCCACAAAACAAGTCTGCATACTTTATTACTTGACAGCTCTTCACATGTTTACAACAACTTTTCTTTTCTCCTTTCTTTCCTAAAATATATGAAAAGATAAGGGACTATGGTCAGATGTTCTTGGGTTTCACAAATTCTCAAAAACTTGTTTAGTTATCTTTATCCATTAGATGACAGATTTTTTTGTAAAGAATATCAGGGGGTGTTTACTCCTTTTTCTATCCCAGATATTTAAAGCATGTTCTTTTGAAAAATCCATATTTCTCAGTCTGTAAGGATGGGTTTTAGGAATCTCATTTTGAACTTTGAGAACCACTGTTTTAGTCACTGAAGCTGCCCAGGTGAATTAAGTGAATTGATGCTAATCTCAGGAATGCATTGCACATAAAAAGCAATGGTGAGTCTTTTTAGCCTCTCAGGGAACAGCCTTGAAACAATACGAATTCTTATTGGATTAATTTTAACATTGTCACCCATATCTCTCTTATTCTCATAAGTTCTTTATTCCCCCCTTTTCTCTCAGTCATGGATTACTCAATTCTAGTTACATATTCCTCCCACAGCCTACAATTTAAGTTTTTAGTTTTCTTATCCTTAGCCCTCTAGGTGGGTGCTGATATAGGGTAGTCATCTGTCAACATTCAAGTTTTAGAGATTATTTATGTGTCCAGTCATTTAGATCTTGCTGTTCTTCAACCTCATATTTCTAAAGCTTTACTTATATATAAACATCAATGCAACTCAACATGAATGAATTCTACTTATAATCTCTTCTTTTATCTGATTATTTTCATTAGTTTATGGTCCCTTTCAGTCTTTATACATGTGCCTATTTAATTTTTAAATATTTGTGACCAAAAAGAGATCATACTTTGTATTTTGCTTCTGTGTATATATATTCTTGTGTAGAGTTTTAATGATTAAATTATTAGTTTATAGCTTTCTGATTATAAAGTGTAATCTGTTTATTGTAAAAAAAATACAAACCCATATATTTATTCAAAATATATTTGAATGTCTGACTTCATAACCTAATTACTCAGTTAAGCACTATTAAGATTTGACTAATGTATGTGTGTATATTTAAAAAAATATTTTTATTGATTTGAGAGAGAAAGGGAGAGGGATAGAGAGATAGAAACATCAATGATGAGAGAGAATCATTGATCAGCTGCCTCTTGCATGCCCCCCACTGGGGACTGAGCCACAACCCAGGCTTGTGCCCTGACCAGGAATGGAACCTCCTGGTTTATAAATTGATGCTCAATCACCTGCTGGATCAGAGAGAATTATTTTAAAGGAACTTTTGTATATAAAATTGTCTTGAGTAAAAACATAATAAAAGAAAGTCTTTTACTTCCAATTCCATAGTCGAATATAGTAACTACAACCTACAGGTGGCTATTTAAGTTAAGTAAAATTTAAAGTTCAGTTCCTCAGTTACAATAGCCACATTTTAAGCACTTAAAAACCACACTTTGGCTAGTGGCTTCTATATTGGGTATTATTACAGAAAGTTTTACTGGGCAATTGTGATTCATAGCATTCTAATCTAGGCTAAGGAGATATAGAACCGTGGCATTTCACTCTGTGCTGTTCCTGTGGAATTGAACAATATAAGTAAGTGGACAGTGGATATTTCTGAGTCTTTGAAGAAATGCATGTACTCGATGTACTGGTTCATAATGTGGGTTTTGTAATCAAAGAAAACATAATTGCAAGAGAAACATTAAAGTACTTTATTCAAAGTAATGTCTATCTCTAGCTACACATTTTCCCCAGGTTTCAGGTAATTTGTGGATACTGTCCCAACAGAACTTTTCTTATTTTGAGGCAAACCATTCAGACACCCAATTTTCCACTTCTTTCTACGTTTTGAAGTGTTGCTCAGAAAGTGTGTGTGCCATCCATCAGAACAAGTGGTAATCTGAAGGAGTAAGGTCTAGTGAATGTGGCGGGTGAGTTAATACTTCCCAGGCAAGATCTTTTAACGTGTCTTTAACTGGTTTTGAAGTGTGTGGTGGTGCATTATCAGGAAGCAAAATTACTTTGCCATGTCTTCTGGCATATTCTGGTCATTTCACGATTAAAGTGTGGTTCAAATCGATTATTTGTTGTCAGTAGTGATTAGTACTAATGGTTTCACCTGGTTTTAGAAGCTCATAATATACACACAAAATGTAGAGCATTGTCTTCTTTCTGAAGCGATTTGGCCTTGCAGTTGATGTTGTTGGTTGACCTGGATCAACCCATGATTTTGTGCATTTGGGATTCTCAAAATAAATTCACTTTTCATCACAGTCACAATTCGATGCAAAAAAGACTTTCTTTCAGGCTGTTGAAGCAACATTTTACTGATGACTTTTTGGTTTTCCATTTGTCTTTTGTTCAGCTGATGCGGCGCCCATTTTCCTTCATTTAAAATCTTTCCCATTACTTATAAACGATTGGAAATTGTTTGCTGGCAACGTTTAATCTTTCTTCAAGTTGTTTTTGACTTTGACAGGCATTTTCATCCAATAATGTTTGTACTTGTTGGTATTCAAACTTTTTTTGGTTGACCTGGGCGTTCTTTGTCTTCCACATAGAAACCATCACTTTTAAAGCCTTTAAACCAGCATTCACAAATATCTTGAGATGGAGCGTGTTCACCATAAGCTTCCCGAAGTATATGATAACTTTCAACAGTATTTTTCTTCAAAATAAAGTAATGAATTAAAACTTCCTGCAAAAGCTCTTTTTTTGGCACGAAATTTGACATTTTTAAGCATAAAAATATCTATGATGTTAACACCTTCAGCAAATTTGACAGACATATGAAGTTTTGAAGCTTGCTGTTAATACAACAAAATAACATATATATATATATATATATATATATATATATATAACATTTATATAAACATATATATAACTCCATCTATTGAAAAAAATCTGCATTATTAACTGATAGACCTATTAAGAAAGAACTTACCTAACCATGGAATTCTATCTAGATTTCAAAGTAAAAAAATGTTTAAATGGGAGTAAGGGTGCTATGAGGAGGAAGGTTTTAACTAGCAAGACTATAAAATGAGAAGGATATGCAGTTCAGGTTTAATAATTATGTGCTTGCTATATACCACTACCTGAATCCACGCTTCAGTGATTTTCTCTGTCAGTGGTAGCTAAAGAATGCTTTTGATATAAGATTTTAAATTGCATCCATATGTAAATTTATGGTTATACCTTGATCATTTAGAGTGGATATACTAGTATGACGGAGGTGGTGATGAGTGCAGGAGGTGAACACCCATGATTTTAAGCAGATGTGTGTGTGTGTGTGTGTGTGTGTGTGTGTTACATGCACACTAAGATTTTCCTTCAGCTATGTCATAGCTGTTTCAGAAAAACAAGTGTCTTAATACTTATAACTTGTCCAGTGTTGATTTGAAATTAGTTGTATTTTCTCCCCAGGGCATCCTTAGATCCCCGCAGACCTCAAAAACGGTTGTATATCAAAACCTTGCAGACCTGGTCAGATATGCTGTTTCATTAATTATAATGCAGATCGTGGCTGTGGATTCTGTATGCAGATGTGCATAGAGAGCTTGTAGATGTGCACAAAGGAAAAGCTGTTGAAAAGGCTTGAATACATTGCGTTGGTGCTATGTATTATCACTGGCTAGTTACTGATAATACTTGCTGATGGGTTTATTTTATGACTTGGGCAGTGTCAAGTATATCGTATAATACTCAACTGAGCTATTGGAGGGAGGGTGAGGGGAGAAGTACATATATACTCCTGTCCCCTGCTCCCCCTCAACAGAGTGTTTTTTATTTGTTTGTTTTTTACATTTCAAATGTTAACTTAAAAGTAACGAATTAGTTTTTACTATGGTTACTTAAAAATAATTTAAAAACTGAAATGAATTAAAATGATACCCAAGCAGCCAAAACCGGTTTGGCTCAGTGGTGGAGCGTCGGTCTGTGGACTGAAGGGTCCCGGGTTCGATTCCGGTCAAGGGCATGTATCTGGGTTACGGGCACATCCCCAGTGGGGTGTGTGCAGGAGGCAGCTGGTCAATGTTTCTCTCTCATTGACGTTTCTGTCTCTCTATATCTCTCCCTTCCTCTCTTTGAAAAATCAGTAAAATATATTTTAAAAAAAAGAACCACGACTGCTATAACCCTTTAAAAAAATAAATAAAATAAAAGATACCCAAGTATCTTAGTTGCTGGCAATATTGGGGACTCACAAACTTACTGATTTGGTTTATATCATTCACTGTGAGAGGGTATGATTATAGTCATTAATTTTTTAAAATAATTTCAAACATATACAAATACAGAGAAAATAGTACAACGAGCCCAGCCAGTGTGGCTTGCTTCCACCTATAAACCTGGAGAACACGGTTTGATTCCTGGTCAGGGCACATGCCAGGTTGCAGGCTCCATGCCCCAGTAAGGGGTGTGCAGGAGGCAGTCATTCAATGATTCTCTCTTATCATTAATGTTTCTCTCTCTCCTTCCTTCTCCCTTCCTCTCTGAAATCAATTTTTTTTAAAAAGCTAACATTTAAGGAACTCTCTGAAGGATTATGTCACTTAGGAGCCCTACATTATGTATATATTGGGTCGGCAACTAAGTAATTGCGGATTAAAAAAATTTTTTTTTTCATGGAACTAAATAACTTTATTCTGTAATGTATTGCCCATTTTGATCAATGACCTTTTGCCATCTTTCAGGCAGCATCATAATCCCATGTTCAAAAAACTTCTGGTTTTTATTAGCAAAAAACTGAATCAGGTACGATTTGACATCATCATCATTATTGAAATTTTTACCATTCAAGGAGTTTTGTAAAGATCGAAACAAAAAGTAATCAGATGGTGCAAGGTCAGGACTATATGGTGGATGTGGCAAAACATCCCAACCAAGCTCCATTAATTTTTGCCGAGTGACCAAAGATGTGTGTGGCCTTGCATTGTCATGATGGAATACAACACCTTTTTGATTTGTCAATTCGGGCCGCTTTTCTTCAACTGCATTGTTTAATTTCGTTAGTTGTTCAATGTAGACATCAGAATTGATCGTTCGGTTGGGTGGTAAGAGTTCAAAGTAGACAATTCCTTTGTAATCCCACCAAACTGATAACAAAACCTTCTTTTGATGAATATCAGCTTTTGATGTTGTTTGAGTTGGTTCACCTGGCCTGCTCCACGATCTTTTCCACTTGATATTGTTGTAAACAACCCATTTTTCATCGCCAGTTATTAGTCGTTTTAAAAATGGATCATTTTCATTACGTTTCTTTAGCAAATCGCAGCTGCTAATGCGTTGCGTTAACTGTGATTCTTTCAGTTCGTGAGGAACCCATGTATCGAGTTTTTGAACATAGCCAAGTTGTTTTAAGTGATTTTCAATGCATGCATGTGATACATGAAGCTTCTCTGCAATCTCACGTGTTGTACTGTGACAGTCCGAATTGATTATTGCTTTGATTAGGGCGTCATCAACTTCAACTGGACGACCAGAGCGTTTTTCATCTTTGAGTGAAAAATCACCAGAACGAAATTTGGCAAACCAATTTTGACACTGCCGTTCTTTTAAGGCTTCATCACCATAAACAGCACATAACTTTTATGAGCTTGCGATGCGTTTTTCCCTTTGCGGAAATAAAAAAGCAAAATATGACAAAAATGTTCCTTTTGATTTTCCATTTTTCAACGAACGCCAAACAAAAACTACAAAAAAGAAAAAAAAACTTTTTTTACTGATTAACAGCTGAATAGCCAACTATCAAATAACAAAATGTGTTTTACATTTGTACTACGTCTGCAAACCTAAAAATTCAACTGAAGCTATATATGTGTGAAACCCGCAAGTACTTAGTTGCCGACCCAATATTTTAAAAAGCCCTGGTGTGTTTGCTCAGTGATTAGAATGCTGGTCCACAGACCAAAGGGTCTTGGATTTGATTCCCAGTTAAGGACTCGTACCTCAGTTTCAGGCTCACTACCTGGCCTCTAGTTGAACCATAATTGTCTGGGCAAATCTAGGTTGGGCCTTATGGAAAAGAAGATAATACTACATCAGACTTGATTCTTCCTAATATAATGTGATGAAATTCAACCCAAACTAAGGGGGAAAAAAAGGATATTTCACTTATATAATTTCAAAGGTCAGGTTGGCTTCAGTCATTGCTTGATTAGAATTCAACCATAGTTTGCAAAACCTAGTTTTTCCTTCTGTGTCACTCAGCTTGGACACTGATGTTGGGATTATATTCTCAGGCAGGTTCTTTCCTGTCGTTCTAGATTGGCTGTAAGAGCTCCTGTCTGCATCTTACCAGTTCCAATTGTCATGGAAAAGAGAGACTTTCCCCAGGATTCCAGCAGTAGTTTGAGTCCCTTTGGTTGTGACTAAAATATGTGGTCATCTTGTTTTAAGTGACTGTGCTCAGGGAAATAAGGTACCGATTGTTTAGGCTCAGGCTAGTAAATCTAGGTCTGAAGCTTCATCCAAACCTATGGACTAAGAATTGGGCAGGGCATTCTGCAGAGGCAATGTGAGATATAGTTATCAAAGGAAGGAAGAATAGATGCATAGTAGCCCCATACCAAATGTCTATACATGTGCTTGCCATTTCCTGCTTGATAGATGCTGAACTAGATACTTTCACATAATAGTATTCTCACAATGTCTCTGTGAGACAGTTATATTTCTGTTTTATAGTTAGGGAGATAATCTCAAAGAGGTTAAGTCACTGTCCAGTTTTGTATTAGTGGAATTGCTGGAACCAGGATTCTTGCCAAACTCAGATCAGGGCCTGAAGTAAAATAGATAACTGAATGAGATAACACTCTAAAATTAGTCAAACTATAAGGAAACCCAAACAAGCAGTTGTACATCCCCCAAGGGATCCCGGATTGGAGAGGGTGCAGGTTGGGCTGAGGGACAATCCCCCCACCCCCATGCATGAATTTCATGCACCAGGCCTCTCTTGTATAACAAAGTGTGTTAACATTTGAAAAATCTACATAAGTCAGTGAACTAATATTTTCCAAATTATTAATACATGGTGGTACAAAATCATGCAAGTTAGAAGATCCATTCAAAGTGCACTCATAAACCACTTTTTAATGTAAGAATGTAGGAAAATTTCATTGATATCAGATTTCATATTCTAACTAACTTTTAAAAAACTTTTTTAATCAAAGAGATAATTTCTTAAAATTTTCTTATTCCTTATAATTTTTAAATAATATCCATAATTATCCAAATGCCTGTTAACCACTTTTCAACTACATATCTGTCTGGGGACAGTTTTTCTTCATATACTTCAGGCAAAACAACATATCATGACAAACTGTAGGCAAGTTCTTTTATGAGAGAATTCAGTTGCCTTCTATTAAAACAGTCTTCTTGTCCAGCCAGTGTTGCTCAGTGAATTAAGTATTGTCCTATGAACCAACAGGTCACCAGTTCGATTCCTCATCAGGGCACATGCCTGGATTTCGAGCTCAATCTCCAGTGGGGGGCGTGCTGGAGACAGCTTATTGATGTGTATGTCTCTCTCTCCATCTCCCTTCCTCTGTCATTAAAATCAACAAAACCATTTTAAAAAAGAGTCTTCTCACTAATTTCTTTTGGAAAATACATTTATTTTTAATGAACTATGCTATGTCAACATATAATGGATTTATTTTTTATTTTAAAGTGAACTAATAAATACTTAAAGTTTTAATTTCTAATAGCACAAATATTGATATAACCTATAAACAAAAGCTCTTTGAAGTCCTCAGTAATTTTTTAAGGGACCAAGAAAGGTTGAGAACTCAAATGTTGAAAACCATTGCCTTAAAGGACAGTTTTTTTCTTCCAAGGATTAAAAGATGTATCTGTCTCAGTTTTCTATTTTCTTTTTAATTTTTTTTTTGTCCAAAGTGAAAATTTATCAGGGAACTCTTCAATTAGATCCCTCCCTGATTATCAGTCTAATTTTTAATAATTGAAACCTTAGAGTACAAATCACTGGAACTTTTTATTAAAATTAGAGGATTTGGTTTCAGAATTAGGCTGAGGTCTAACTGCATAGGGAACAAGTGTAGGGCCAGAAAATATCCCTGATATGTACTTCAACAAATCACTCCTGCCTCTAGACTCTCACCTCTTTTCCATGTGAAATTCCCTTTTTTTTTTTTTTTTTTTTAACCTCAGACTCACCCTTTAGGCCCCTTCCCCTAGCTATTGGTGCCTGAATCAGTACCTTAAGGTAAGAAACTTTCCAAACACCCTGGCAGGTAGCAAGCCATGTCTGAGAAACACATATTCTTGGTTTAAACTATGAATGCTCTTCTCCATAGAAATATGATGCAGGTTGTGGATAGCTTCTGTGACAAAGTTGCATGTCGATGGACCAGGCATCTGTGGTCTTGCCTGGGAGTCTTATGTGCCCTAAGTTCCAAATAAAATGTTAGTATTTAACTTTTTTCCTAAGTTGGGCACTGATTTTACATTTTAAAAAATGTACATTTTAAATTGGGATAAATATTATAAGGACAGGTAAAATTAAGAATCATCTTAACAGTAGTAAAATGGAGTCATTTTGCTCTTTGAGTCTGAATGATGGGATTTGATCCATAGGCTCTAAAATTAAGCCCACAGGCAGTACTTAAAAACACAACAAAGGTAATGATCAAGAAGGGCTTGAATTCCCAGGTTTTACAAAATAGAATTATATTTCTCAGAGCTGATGGCATTCAAAGAAAAAAACAAACATTTCACAAAATTGTCTATTTTCTAGTTAAACTGATGTCCTATAACTGTATCTGAAAAGCTAAGTTGTAATTTTGAGGACAGCATGGATGAAAGAGAAAAAAAAAATTACTACCCCTAGTAACAGATGTGAAATTACATTAGATAAATATAATCATTAGTTTCAGTCTCACCCTGGTTAATTTGTTTGTGGAAATGTGCAACCTATTATTCATTAGATAATTTTTCACACATTGATTAGAAAGCCATGTCGAATTGTGACCCTGCACATTTGGGCTTACCTATTTTGCAATGAAGTGTACCACTTACAATAGTGGAAATGGGGGACAAAATGTTTATCTCAAGCTGATTTTGTGCCAATAAATAAAGTAAATCAATAGCCAGTGAAGTGTGAACAACATTTCTCTGCTGTATAATATGGTTTTGGGGGCAATTTGACATGCTACAAGGGGAAACAAGGGTCTTGAACAGAAAGGTAATAAAAGCAAATCATGCTGGTAACTGTTATTGAAGTCCTATATTTTTCTATACTTGGGCAGCTTTAATATATGAAAAATAATGCACATAATATCATAAAAATATTGAGGCAACTTTCCCCCATATTTTATAAACATTGTCTCTTATAGATTTTATTGTTCACGCACTCTATACCTGTGATAAATACATTCTATTGTATTTTTATTGTACTGATCTAATTTAGTATACAAATTCAGGTAACTTTAATGTCTTTATAGCAAATACAATACAAAAATTTTAAATTCAAATAGACTTTATTAGCACTTAATAAGACCTCACCTAAATTTTACTTTTCAATATTCAGGTAACTGCTTACAGTAATAAAAAAAAATCTCTGAATTAAGAAATATTTTTTCTCTCCTGCAAAAAGCTTCCAGGAGAAACCCCCATTTTTTCATTTTTTACCCCTCTTACCATTCCAAACCATAGGAAAAATGAATCTCTTTTCTAGTTCTCTGAAGGAGTCTTATGATATCAATGCATTTATAAAGTATCTTCTTGCCAGTTTGAACTTCTGATTTGTTTTTAAAATTAAGATGAAAGTAATATATTTTCCACATAATGCTGGCTGCATTCAAGTAATTAATGATTAATTATAAGGTGGTGGTGGTGGTGGTGGTGGTGGTGGTGGTGTGTGTGTGTGTGTGTGTAGGTCAGACAAGAAGGGCTTTGTTAATAGAAGGTTTGGTTTCTAGAAGGAGCTTTCTGGCCTCTTGGTCTAAAATAAAGTCATAGCCAGGGAAATCTGCATATTCAAAGGAAAAATGGTTACTGGTGTTGCAGAACATGTTTTGCTGCCTTAAGAATGTTATTTCCTTGACAAATTCTTAACCATTATTAGAAAAAAGAATTAGTGAAGTCAACCATTTTAATAATATGTGCTGATGTGTTTATTTAAAGTCAATTAATTGATTCATATGAAGAGTCCGGGAGGGGGGGGGATCTAATTTTGAGATACCTCCTCCCACCTCACCTACCTTTTTTATTTGGACAGGGTACTGTAGATGAATTTTTAAAATCTAGCTTTAAGCAGATTTAGAATATGCTCAGAATAAAATAAAAGATCCAGCTAGGTACTTCTATTGATAATTTTCCATTTTAATGCCCAACTAGTAGAAGTAGAAGTACTTGTGAGAGCCAAGATAATAACAGAGAGCCAGGGGTGAGATAGAATAACCATTAGGTTGAGAATCAGATTTATTATCTAGATCTTGCTGTCAGTTAAGCCCTGTAACATTTTTGGTTTTAGTAGACCACATGAGGTCTAATTTTTTTCAGCTTTAATGCATGCATGTGATATTTTTATAAAATATTGAATAGTATGCTATATATGGGAATAAACTTTATGACTCAGATAATAGTCTATATTATAATCTGCTTTACATTTAATGTAAACATTTTCTATGTTCTTATATATTCCTTTACACTACTTCTAATGGCTGTATCATAATTTATTTTGGTTTTATTGAAATTCATTTAACCACCTCCCTGTTACTGATTAGAATCAAAGGTACATATTTCTTATAATGTTATTATAGTTTATTAATTTCTCTCTCTTTTCCTGTTATTGTCTCTTATAGTATACAGCCTATAACTAGACAAATCTTTTTCTTTGTAATTGGCAATCAGATACAATATTGACCTGCTCAGAACTCTTCAACTATGTTTTAGAATACAATCCAAAAATATTACCTTGCCTGTAGAGCACTGTGTAATTTGTTACCTATCTATCTCTGGAACCTTATTTCTGCATTCTACCTCACTCACTGCACTCCACCCACTGTTGTCTAGGCCCATGGTCCGCAAACTGTGGCTTGTGAGCCACATGCGGCTCTTTGGCCTCTTGAGTGTGGCTCTTCCACAAAATACCACGGCCTGGGAGAGTCTATTTTGAAGAAGTGGCATTAGAAGAAGTTTAAGTTAAAAAAAATTTGGCTCTCAAAAGAAATTTCAATCGTTGTACTGTTGATATTTGGCTCTGTTGACTAATGAGTTTGCCGACCACTGATCTAGGCTATTCTCCAATTCTATAAACATGTCCCAGTCAAGGGCCTTTGTTGTTGATGTTTCCTCTATCTGGGACACACTTATTTCTGATAATTCCATGATTTGTTTTTCCATTTTCTTCAGATCTCTGCTTAATTATTCCTTCTTAATTCTATCTAAAATAGCATTCCTCTATCATTTTATATCCTCTTACTATTGTTTTTCTTTATAGCACTTAGTAATATCTGACATTATGTTATGTATTTTTTTAATCGCTGTCACCTATAGCCTTCCTTAAATCCATTAGTCTCTTCCTAATTGCATTTCACCAAAATCTCTATTGTTCTTGAGAATATCATAAGGTTTGAACCTCTCTACACTGTTACAAATGCAGTCAGTTAATTTGGGAATAGGTTAGAGCCGCTTCTTCCTTCAGGCAAGATCTCTGAGCTACTGCTCAGAGGGCCAATGGAAAACTCTCTGAGTGACACCCCTGCTCTAGGATCTGAGTGTTCAGTGGAGTAGGGCCAGCAACCTGAGATTTTCTCGGCTTGCCTCTCCTGTCATGGAACCACCACCTCATGATCTGCAGCAAGGGTGATTGGGTTCCCAGTATTCTCAGCACACTACATACCAGCACACTAAGACAGAGCATCTATTCCATCAATGGGGGCTGGGTAGAAGAAAAGAACCCCTACATCTTGACCACACTTCCCCTGTACTTAGCCTCAGCAATAAGTCTCTATGGGCAGGTTTCTCCAGCAGGGAAGCCAGTCCTCCAACTGGGAGCTGGGGACTGAGGGAGCCCTGTGTTCTTAGCTGTACCATCTTGAGTGGAGACTGTGCCTCATTGAGCTGAGAGTGGGAGGGAGGGAACATCTTGGTTTAAATACCATAGACTGTATTTTATAGATTTTCTTGAATATATGTTCAAGTTCTTATACTTGCTTTTATCCCTTACTAGTAAGACCATTTCCAGAGTCCCTAAATGGTTGCTTTTAAATAATTTTCACCAGTTTTATTGGAAAGAGGGTCAGTAAGCCCCTTATGCTGTTGTTGTAGAAGGTAATCACTTAGGGCTTTCTCAATATTATTTTAAAAAGATTCATCCTTGCTGATACATACAGTTCTCATTAACTCATTTTCACTGCTGTTTACTGTACTACCACTACTATGTACTTCTCTGTTTCATGAAAAAATAGCTTATCTATCTCCCTACTGAGGTATAGTTTGGCTGCTTTCACTCACAAGAAATAATACTACAATGTATATCCTTGTATATATCTCCTCTGTTCATGTGCATATGTGCAGAATTTCTGAAGGGTAAACACCTAGAGGAAAACTTTCTAGGTTATTGGGTAATGTTATGGCCAACTTGACTTAGTATTATCAAAGTACCCTCTAAAAATATTAAGATGAATTTATATTTCCTCTATCCTTTGCAACATTTAGTGTTATCAGACCTAATTTTGCTTAATGTGAAATGATTCTCTGTTTCATTAATTTTCATCTTTTGATTACTACTGAGATTGAGCAACTTTTTATTTTTTATTGGCAACTAGAGGCTGGTATATGACATTCGTGCACTCGGGGATGGGGAGTTGGGGGTTCCCTCAGCCCAGCCTGTGCCCTTTAGCAGTCCGGGAGCCCTCGGGGGATGTTCCACTTCGGCTTAGTGCTGCTGTGGAGGCGGGAAAGGCTCCTGCCACGGCTGCTGCGCTTGCCAGCCCCAGTGCTCCCACTGTGGGAGTGCACTGACCACACCCTAGGTGGTCAGTGCACATCACAGTGACTGGTTGTTCGGCTGCTGTTCTGTCGATTTGCATATTACCCTTTTATTATATAGGATACTTTTCTGTTTATATCCTTTGCCTTCACCATCATCAAATATATATATTTGGGGTGTGGGGTGGAATGGGGATACTAATTTGTAGGAAGTATTTTTATATTGTGGTATTATTTCCTTATTGGCATATGGATTACAAAGTAATTCTTCCAATATTGGGGTCTACAAAAATGATTGACTTACAAGTGACACATGACTCATGCTGGACCAATACAAATTCTTTCATTGGGAATATGAAAGAAACTTAGAACACAGATAGATTGAGCCTAGGAATTATGTTTATGACTAGGCTCTAGAAATATGACCATCTCCAGAAGTCTCCAGTGATGTCCTGGTTCCTTCACTTCTGATCTCAACTCTTCTTTTGAGTATGTAAAATATCCCAGTATCTTTAAATAGCCACCTACTTAAAAATTACTATGATGCTGTTCGTATTGATTTCTTATTGCTTATAATCACAAAACAAGTTTTAAAATGATTTAAATATACAACCTTCAGACTTCTGGCTTGGGAAATTGGTCTGATCATGGTGCCATTAATAAAAATAGGGATTGTAGGAGACGAGGAGGAAGTAACATTTTAGGAGAGGTAATTGGTGCAGTTTTGGACATGTTGATGTATGCTATTCATAGAAGTGAACTCGTAGGATCTGTGGGTGAGAAGAGATTCAAGAAGGAGGGACTAGTTAACAGAATGATAAGAAGCCTGATTTCAAGAATTTAACAGGTCAAGTAACGTTTGGCAGTGAGGGATCATAGTGACCATGGTCAGGGGATGAAAAATTGACTGGAGAAAATAATGGAGTAAATGGCATATTAGAATGTGGAGAGTGAAGGTAGAGCATCATTCTGAAGAACTTCATATGAAAAGAAGCAGAGAGAAAACATGACATCTAGAAAGGGATGTGAAGTTTGGGAGGAATTGATTAAATGTGTTGGAGACTGTTTACATGTGAAAGAAAAAAACAGAAGAAGAAGCATAGGCAAAAGAGAGCATGATTTTCTGTAGATGGGATGGGGCAGAACACAGATAAAGTCATTCTTCTAGGAAGGAATGAGAATGAAGATGTTTTGCCACATGGCAAATAATTATACACTATTTAGGACATGCTATGAAGTATTTACAAAGTAATAAGAGATTATAAAAGAGAGCTATTAAATTTGTGCCTGTGGTGTCAAGGAAGACTTCATGCATTTGATGAAGTTCATTTTGATCTATAACTGACTGTATATCTGTGTAGCCTGAATACTCAGGGAACCACACACTGAAGGTTTGCCACTTCATGGTCCTTGGGATCAAGGATTTTGTAGACTTGATGCAGTTTTTAGGCCCTTTCCCTCAACTATATTGAAATATGATGATGGTACAGAAAATTAATCTTGCTTACTTTACATTTTTTCCTATTCTCTGTATACATATTCCACAAGGAAAATCTCAGTTCTTTAGAAGAATTACCCTATGTGTCAAGCTTCTCTTGCATTGCCCCTCAACTTTTTTCTATATTACGGTATACAGAAAAAAATGATAGTATTTATTCTGCACACTGGGGTGAACAGACATCTCACAACAGGGGTTCCTGCCAGACTGCTGTAAGGGCTTCAATATCTTGAGCGAATCAGAACACACCTATAACTTATTTGGTGTGCCATGACATACCAGTTGAGATTTCTGCTCTAGGATGCCCTCTTCCACATTTTTATTTTATTTTTATTTTTTCGTTTCCTTCTTATTAAAATCTTTACCAAGATGATTTAACATGTAAAATGGAGGGATGCTTAAATATAAAAAGTAGATGGTTTGCTGTTTCCTTACATCTCTCCTTCATAAATGTTTGTGTTACCTTAAAGAACGATCTGTATTCAAATATATTTTATAGGTCTCTAAATTATCTCTCAGTAAAGTTCTTTCTTGTTTTTCACGATGCTAAATCTGATATAGGTATCATAGCATATTCTTGACTCAGAAACTGTAGGTATTTCTTTTATAAGTTAGAGTGGTGCAATGTTGGGTGAAACTATGTTCATTACACTAGAAATTATATTATAGTGCATACTTAATATTTTGATAAGTAAGGTTCAGTATAAAAAATCCTTCATATATCTTGGTAGGAAATAAGTTATTTTTGTTTTATATATATTCTAAATGCATTCTAGGCCATTTTCACATGGACAGAGGCTTTTGTGAAATGTGATTTTTATAATTTTTAAACAGAAATTCTCATTTTTAGTTGTATATAATGTTATGTTTGGTCTCTGGAGGTTAAGAAGTATCAATAACTGTTAATGCCCTTTATATTTAGAGAAGTTATAGGAAGTTAAGAACTTGGCCTTTCTCATTTAAATTGTAACAAGAAGAAAAATATAGGATTGTATTATGCAAGAAGTGTTGAGTTGTATGGGAAATTGTGTTTTAAGGCCTACTGTAGATCTATGTGGTGTCTGTGAAAGAGAGGATAATTAGTGCCTGCACTCTCAGTCATATCAGACTAAAGGTAATGGGGTGTAAGAAATGGTTCATTAGGCTTTCTCAAGTACTTTTACTCTGTTCATACTCTTTATACCAGCAGAAAAAATTCAGTATTTAAAATCAAGCCAAAGCATTAGTCTTAGATTCTTCAATATAAGAAATAACATAGAGTAAAAATCCCTTGAAGTCCAATGAAAAAAATGTATATAAAAAACCTACACAGTGTTTATTGGCTTATATGTCATCCACACTGAATATTGTAATGCCAGATTTCCTCCATTCTTGATTGTGGGTTTCACACCTGGTGTGTATACAGGAGTTTGGAGTGGAGGAAGAGGTGAAGACAGAAGCCATTTTGCTAAAAACAATCACTGTCTACATGAATTTTTTAAAATTTATCTTTATTATTGAAAGTATTACAGATGTCCCTTCCCCACTCATTGACCACCCTTTCCCAGGCCTTCACTGCATTATCGTCCGTTTCCATGGGTTATGCATATCCTATATAATAAAAGGGTAATATGCAAATTGTCCCCTCTACTGGGAGTTCCACCCGAGTCCGACCAGGGGGCAGGGATGGCCTGCCAACCACCTACCTCATTTCCTTCCACTCCCTGCTGGCCTACCAACCTCCCTCATTCCCAACCCACCCCTGGCCAGCCCAGTTGGCCTGATCAGGACAGGCCAGGCCAGCTGGACTTCACCTATACATGAATTCGTACACCGGGCCTTTAGTATGCATATAAGTTTTTTGGTTAATCTTCCCCTGTCACTTACCTCTGAAATACGCCAATCTGTTGCATGCTATGGTGTCTCTGGATCTATTTTGTTCATCAGTTTATTTTGTTCATTAGATTGCACATATAAGTGAGATTACGTGATTCTTGTCTTTCTCTGACTGGCTTATTTCATTGAGCATAATACTCTATAGGTCCCTCCATGCTGTCTTCAAGAGTAAGAGATCCTTCTTTGTTTACAGTCGCATTGTGTTTCATTGTGTAAATGTACCACAATTTTTTTATTTATTCATCTACTGATGGGCACTTGGACAGTTCCCAGATCTTAGCTATTGTCAATAATGCCACTATGAACATAGTGGTGCATATATTCTTTCTGATTCGTGTACCAGGCTTCTTAGGATATATTTTCTAAACATGGGATCATTGGGTCAAATGGCAGTTCCATTTTTAGTGTGTTTTTGTCTTTTTTGTTTTGTTAGTTTTTAGGAAACTCCACACTGGTTTCCATAGTGGTTGTACCAGTCTGCATTTTCATCAGCAGTGAACTGGGGTTCCTTTTTCTCCACCTCTTCCCCAGCACTTGTTGTTTGTTGACTTATTGATGGTAGCCATTCTGGCAGGTGTGAGGTGGTACCTCATTGTCGTTTTAATTTGCATCTCTTTGATAATTAGTGATGTTGAGCATTTTTCATGTCTCTTGGCTATTTATATGTCCTCTTTGGAGAAGTGTCTATTCAGATCCTCTGCCCATTTTTTAATTGGGTTGTCTTTCTTTTGTTGAGTTGTATTTTAATTGGAAAGGAATTTTGTTGCAAAATGTCTTCTTACTTGGGATTGAATGGGGAGTAGATGGAAGAAGCAAGCCATAATGAGCCCTGGTGGTAGATATGAAAGTTTGGTCAATTATTTGGGTCAACATGTTCAGATGTTTGTCTGATTGCTTCCTAAGACTTTCAGGTAGCTTGGCACAAGTAGTGGAAACAGCTCTGTCCTACCTTCCTACGTAGTTCTTTGAGGGCAGTGACATGTGAATAGTGGCTCTGTGGCACCATGTGCAACTTTGCCTGTTTGATTGGTATAATTAGAGAGGAAGATTAGTAGAGAAGAAGAACAAAACACAGAAAATATATAGGAACTGCTCATTTCTTTGTGAACAAAAAGAGACCCTATTTCATACATCACTTTTGAGGCTTGATTGATCTAATGAAGATACAAAATGAAAATCAAATTCTTATGGTTACTGAAATGGTCAATTGCCAGCAGATATTTTGGTCAAATAAGTGCCAAAAAACTAGATTGAGGAATTTTTAAATGAAATTGGTTACTTTGCGAAACTTTGCCTTGCTTCAAATACATGTTTCTGAAATGGTAAAATTTCAGAATAGTAGGAAAGATGGTTTAAAATTTTTATCTTTCAATCACAGTTTATGTACAATATTATATTAGTTTCAAGTACACAACCCAGTGATTAGATATTTATATAACTAATGAAGTGATCACTGTAATAAATCTAGTACCCACCTGATGCCATATATAGTTATAATACTATTGACTATATTCCCTATGTAGTAGTTTACATTCTCATGTTAGTCTATAACTACCAATTTGTACTTTTTAACCTCCTCACCTTTTACACTCAGTTCCCCAATGCATATCCCCCCAAACAAACAAACAAACAAACAAACCTGACAACCATTAAAATGTTCTCTGTATCTATAACTCTGTTTCTGTTCTTCTTGTTCTCTTATTTTGTTTTTCATATTCCACACATCAGTGAAATCATATGGCATTTGTCTTTCTCTGACTTATTTCACTCAGCACAATACCCTCTAGGTCCATCCATGTTGTTGCACATGGCAATGTTTCATTCTTTTTATGTCTGTGTCCTTTTCCATTGTATATATGCATTAGTTCTCCTTTATCCATTTATCTATTGACTAGAGGCCTGGTGCCCAAATTTGTGCGGGGGAGGGAGAGGGTGTAGGGATAGAGGGAGCCAGCCCTCAGACCCCCTGGGAAAGAGCTGCATCTGCCACCACTTACTCCCAGTTTCCTGTCCCAGTCCAGGCCTGAGGGCCCCAGGGGGTCTGGAGAGGAGGTGAAAGTTGCCGAGAGGGGCCTGGAAGGAATGGATGCCACTGCCGCTGTTGGCGCCCAGCTACTGTGCAGTTCCCCGCCCCTCTCCCCCTCCTTCCCTCACTATGCCGCCACTGTGGTGGGCTGGTGGGCAGCCCTCAGGGAAGGGAGAAGATGGGAGCGAGACAAACCCTTGTGTTGAGGACTGACTTTCCATAGATTGCATTGAGGGAGCTGCTCTGCTATGTAGGAAAATATGACCTAGAAGCAGGTCTCTATGAATGGTTTAGCACCAGGGCCAATGGGGGCTGGCCAGCTAGGGGGAGGGGATGCAGGAGGTTGGCTGTGGGAGCCCACTGACCACCAGGGAGCAGCTCCTGTGTTGAGTATCTGTCCCCTGGTGGTCAGTGTGCATTATAGCCACTGATTGACCAGTCTTTCCAGTCATTTGGTCATAATGGTTGCTTAGGCTTTTATATATATAGATGGGCACTTAGATTGTTTCCGTATCTTGGCTATTGTAAATAATGCTGCAGAAAATATATGGATGCATATGTCTTTTCAATTTAGTGTTTTGGGTTTCTTTGGATAAATAACCAGAAGTACAATTGCTAGGTTCTTTGTTATCTCTCATTATAGCCTTCTTAAAAATTGAATTTATTAGGGTGACATTGGTTTGCAAAACCATACAGGTTTCAGTACAACTCAATAAAACATCTGCACACAGCATTGTGCACCCATTGCCCCAAGCATAGTTTCTTTTCCTCCCCATTTTCTTCCCTTTTGCCCTCCCCTACCTCACCCCTCTTTTCCCTCTAGTTATCATCCCACTGTTGACAGTGTTTGTGTTATGCATATTTTTTATTAATCCATTCACACTCTTTAGTCCCTAAACCCTCCTCCCTTCTGACAGCTATCAGTCTGTTCTGTGTGTCCATGCCTCTGTTTCTATTTTGTTTATCAGTTTATTTTGTTCACTATATTCCACATATATGTGATATTATGTGGTATTTGTCTTTCTCTGACTGGTTTATTTCACTTAGCATAATAATCTCCACCTCCATCCATTCTGTCAACAAAAGGTAAGATTCCCTTTTTTATGGCTGAGTAGTATTCCATTCTGTAAGTTTAAGGTGTACAGCATGTTGATTTGATAGAGGTATGTGTTGAGAAACAATTATTGCAGTGAAGTTAACATATCACCTCATGTAATTACCATTTTTGTTGTAAGAAATTTTAAGATTTACAATCTTAGCAACTTTGAAGTATATAAAACAGTGCTGCACAAGATCTTCAGAACTGGATCATCTTAAAACTGGAAGTTTGTATCTTTTGACCACCTTCACCCATTTTCCTCATTCACCTGCCTCTTGCAACTACCAGTCTACTTTCTGTATGAATTAGATTCTTTTAAATTCCACATATAAGTAAGATCATATAATATTTCTTTCTCTGTCTGGCTTATTTTATTTTGCATAATGCCCTCAACTGCCCTCTCTGCCTTGGCCCCTATCACCATGGCTTTGTCTGGAAGGAAATCAGACATCCAGAAGATGGCCAGTCGACCCCGTCTAATTAGCATCATATTGTAGCAAATGGCAAAATTTCCTTTTTTATTGCATGTATACAATTACACCACATTTTCTTTATCCATTCATTTGTTGACAGGCACTTAGGTTGTTTCCATCTCCTGGCTATTGTGAATAATGTTGCAATGAACATAGTGGTGTAGATATCTCCTCAAGATAGTTAGTTTCCTTTGGATATATACCCAGAAGTGGAATTGTTAGATCATGTGGTGATTCTATTTTTAATTTTTTGAGGAATCTCCATACTGTTTTTCATAGTGACTGGACCACTTTACATTTCTAACAATGGTGTACAAGTATTCCTTCTTTTTTGTCACATCCTAACAGCATTTATCTGTTCTCTTTTTTTATAACTGCCATTCTAACACATGTAGGGTAATATCTCTTGTGGTTTTGATTTGCATTTCCCCGATGATTAGTCAGGTTGAGCATCTTTTCATTTGCCTGCTGATCATTTAACTACCAAATACTCCTGAGAGCCTTAAAAGTTGCTGTTAATTAATGGAGCTAGAGCAGATACATGTAAAAAATGTTAACATGGGATTTGGAGTCAAAAGACCTAGAAATTGTTTCTCAAAAGTGATTCTCCTAATCCCTTTTTAGCATTTTTTTTTTTACAGTTTTCCATATTCTCTGAAGTTTAAAGACCAATACATCCCAAATGGTTACTAACCCAGGAAACCTACAGAAAGTTGTTTTTTGTTTGTTTGTTTTGTCCTTTCAGGGTTGCTTGCAAAATTGTGTGGCCCAGAAGCCTAGCATTTTTCTTGCTTATTCAGGCACTAAGAATGCAAATATTAACCCAGTTTTTCCCCCCATTGAAAAACACTTTTCCTCCTTTCACTGAGAATTGGGATTTAAACCCATTAACAGCAATTAGTACTTGAGCCAAGAATTCAGGTTTTGATAAAAACTACGGTTGACATTTGCTCCTGGAAGAGATAGTGAAAAATGGTCCATAAAGTTTCTATTAACTTCAAAAGCAGCAACATCTGCTCCAATCCACAAAGCTTCAGGGTCTACCATGAAGGAAAAGAGTGCTCTTGGCATGCAAAGAATCCAGTCAGCAGTCAAGTCTACAGTCTTTTTAGCTTGGCATTAAAATACTAAGGAGGAGACCATCATTGCCAGCAAAAAATTTGGAGAAGCCTTTTAAAGCAAGATGTGAACCCAGTAATATGCTTTAGACTCAGGAAACTGGAAGTGTAGTAATCTGAAATAAGTGCTTCCAAATGCATTATTTCACCAGTATTGTTCCAATTTCACATCTTCCTCCCCCTCGTCTTTTTTTTGGGGGGTGGGTGGGGAGGAAATGGGGTGCCACTAAAGATGTTTGCATGATTCAGTGTAGAAGTTTGTATCCTATAACTTTTTAAAAAAATCTTTATTATTGAGAGTATTACAGATTTCTCCCTTTTTTCCCCCCATTGACCTCCTCTATCTGATTCCGACCCCACCCCAGGATTTTAGTGCACTATTGTCTGTGATTATGGCAATGCATATATGCTTATAAGTTCTTTGTTTAATCTCTTCCCATCTCCCACTCACCTCCTTCTCTCTGATTTGTGAGTCTGTTCCATGCTTCCATGCCTCTGGATTTATTTTCTATAAACTCTTACAGGGCTGTTTGCTATTAGATCCACTGACTATAAAAAACAAACCCTTTTTCCAAACAATACTGTGGTTTTCTCAGTTATATGTTTTCCCCCGAAAATTCAGGGGAATTCCAGACCATTTTGCGATTAGTTAAGGATTATATTTCCTTATTTTTATTAATTTTATGTGAAGTGGGATTTATCAGTGGAGCATTCATTGACACTGACTTCAATTTATTCTGATGAAACTGACTGACATCTGTGTGTGCTGTTCATCAGTCATAATTTAAACCATTCTTAATTGCATTAAATGTAAATTAAGACATTCAATTTCAGCCATTATTTTTCATAAAACACTGTGAACTGAGTTTTAGTGGGTCATGAGATCTTACATTAAAGATAAATAGGGGAAATTCAAAACTTACCATTGATGCTCATATTTCACCCTTTGTCGACTATTTCTTTTGTTGCTTACTAGATTGGAACAATTAATTTGCTCTTTGAAGAGATGATGGCTAAGGAGGACATAGTTGAAGTTTTTAACAAATGATTTTATCATTTTTAGGGCTTGCTTATATTTTAAATCTGTGGTTTAAAAAATTATTAACTATCAAAAGTAAATGATAATTTGAATTGAAAGCGCCAAACTAAGTTATCTAATTTGGGACTCATCTTTTAAACCCTGAATTTTAAGAATTTAAGATTACATTTTCTTCTTAAAGGCTTTGTTATCTTATACTGGTGGCCTGATTCATGAAATTTGTGCACGGGAATGGGGGGTGGGGGAATCCCTCAGCCCAGCCTGCACCCTCTCCAATTGGGGCCCTTGGGGGATGCCTGACTGCTGATTGGGATCAGGCCTAAACCAGCAGTCAGACATCCGTCTCCCAATCTGGGACTGCTGGCATCTAACTGCTCACCTGCCTGCCTGCCTGATCACCCCTAACTGCCTCTGCCTACCTTACTGATCACCCCAACTGCCCACCCCTGCTGCTCTGGTTTCCCCCAATGGCCTTCTACTGCCGGCCTGGTCTTGCCCCCAACTGCTGTCCCCCTGCTGCCTAGTTGCCCCCAACTGCTCTCCCCTGCCAGCCTGATCTTGCCCCCAACTGCCCTCTCTGCCTTGGCCCCTACCACCATGGCTTTGTCTGGAAAGAAGTCAGACATCCAGAAGATGGCCAGTCGACCCAGTCTAATTAGCATATTACCCTTTTATTAGTATAGATAGATTATATAGGATAGGATTGCTTAAATGGAGGGGGGGAGAGAGCCTTTTTCAGCAGGATGAGATGCTCTTGGCAGACAAAAATACATACAGTAATCCCTATATCTGGACTGATAGCCAGCCATATGCACTATTCTGCCAAATTGGTCATTAAAAAATTGAACTGCTTTTCTACACCTTATACCAAACAGCTAATGCCCTTAAAACCTCTCCTCAACCCCCACCTTAGGTTCTGCTTTTGCAGTTCACCCAGATTAGGTTCTGATTGATCTGTTTCTATGCCAGTCAGCATCAAAAGCTCTGCCTCCTAGCAGCCATTGGCTCCTCACAGTTCACCCAGATTTGGTTCTGATTGGTGGGTTTCTATGCTAGTCAGCATCAAAAGCTCTGCCTCCTCTACCCAGCAAAGTTATCATTCAGAATTGAAGGTCAGCTAAAGAGCTTCACAGATAAGAAAAAGCTAAAGGAGTTCATCACCACCAAACCAGTATTACATGAAATGTTGAATGGTATTCTTTAAGAAGAGGGGGAAGAAGAAAAAGGTAAAGATAAAAATTATGAACAACAAATACATATCTATCAACAAGTGAATCTAAAAATCAAGTGAATTAAAAATCTGAGGAACAGAATAAACTGGTGAATATAATAGAATCGCGGCAAAGAAAGGGAATGGATTGATAATTATCAGGGGTAAAGGAGTGTGGGTGGTGCAAAAGAGACTGGATTAAAATCGTACACCTATGGATGAGGACAATGGCGGGGAGGAAAGGGCAGAGGGTGGGGTAGGAACCAGGTGGAAGGAGCTATGGGGTGAAAGAGGAGAAACAATTGTAATAATCTAAGCAATAAATATTTATTAAATTAAAAAAAAACCAACTCTGCCTCCTAGGCAGCCATTGGCTCCTTGCAGTTCACCCAGATTTCATTCTATTGTAATTGGTCGGTTTCTATGCCAGTCAACATTTCCAGGCCTATCTCCAGGCCTGACCAGAGAGGAGGGGCTGATCAGCAGCCCCGTGGAGGCCCAGACAGAAAGAGAGGTGTGGCTGCTGGCCAGGTCCAGAGAAAAAGAGAGAGGCAGGGGCTGATCAACAGCTGCCATGGAAGCTACAGATCAGACCCTGCTTCTCTCTCCAGGCCTCTCTCTGGGCCTGATCTTTAGGCCACTCAGTAGTCAGTGCTGGATCGCTGTGCCTGCAGTGGTGACAGTCAGTGCTGGCTTGCTACAGCAACCCAACACTAACTGCAGGACTGACTTCCGGTCAACCGAGCCTTCAGTTGTTATGGACCCTGATTTTTTATATATTAGGAAATAAAGTCTAATGTGCAAATTGCCCCCTCAGGAGATGGACTGGGAGGCTGGGAGTTGAATCGCTCTCTATGGTGTGTGCTGACTCCCAGGGGGCTGGGTGACCAGTGGTGGTGGCAGGGTGCTGAGGGAGCAAGGGAAGGAGGAGGCGGGAGGCTGGGAGGAGGGTAACCTAATTAGCTCTGATTGGGGCTGGGTGACCAGTGGTGGTGGCAGGGTGCTGAGGGAGCAAGGGAAGGAGGAGGCGGGAGGCTGGGAGGAGGGTAACCTGATTAGCTCTGATTGATGGCCAGGCCTAGGAACCCTACCCATGCACAAATTTTGTGCACCAGGCCTGTAGTGCTTATATAAAATTTCAGAACTATGGATTAAACATGTTAATGTAAAACTAGCAACATCTGTGGTATATTATATAACATAAAACAGTAAAGCATAATTTCTTACTTCCCCTCTTCTTGATAACTGTTGCTTTTTCTAAATAATTTATTCTGGTTTTATTCATAAGCAGCTGTCCCCAATGCCTACAACTTTTACCATTGAATGAGAAATATCTTTTAGTCATATAATGATTAGAGTGACAATAATAATTGTTAATAGTAAGTAGTAATAGGCATTTGTAGATCTTCTGTTCATTCCTAAAGAAACACTCAAATAGTACAGCCATGATGGAGAACCTAAGAGAAATCAGGCCCAAGTGAAAATCATGTTGTTAGCAAGTATTAATTTTCAATAGAATAAAATATCAAATAGCTTTGGCTGAGATATTGTATTTGGTAGTTTCTTTTTTATTTTAATCTAGGGAGATATAGGAACACTTTTATGGGTGGAGTTGTTTGTTTTATTATTATTTGTTTTGTTATATCTTTGTCTCTATTTACATGACTACACACTGGATTATTCTGAGAGAGAAAACAAGTTTCCAAGATCTTCTGGATCTGCCTATGTGCTGAGGCTATATTGTATTATGCAATATCCCTCAGCATATATAAGTTTATTTAAGAGAATACTCCTAAGCCACTTAACCCCAGTTGATGGTGAAAGATTTCCTTTGATAACAAACTAGCTAGAACTTTGCCGTGTCATTACACCTCTTTGCTTTCCAAATAAAAGTTGGTCAACAACGAGAAGGAACCTGTCACACTTGCCTTAGTTACTCATGTAGTAAAATTTTATATGACTATTATATATGGCATTTACATTCTCATGTCAGTTCAACTGATGGAGAATGAAGTGTTGCAATAAGTCTGGAGATGGGTAGTGATGCAATCATCCTACCAGTTTTTTGCTATTAATATATGTCTCTTATTCATTTTTAAACATAGCATAAATGAGAGTACTGAATATAAATGGCTTTTATAAGTCATTTAGGTCAGTGAAGCATGTCATTGTTTGCAACCTGAGTGTCATGAGAGCCCTGGCTGGTTGATAGGCATACCATATACTTTTCTCATAAATGAAAAACACAAACAGTATTCACAGCATTTAATGAATATTATAAAATAATATAAATTTCCATAGAAAAAACTAGCTTCGTGTACTTCGTATTATTTTTAGACTATATAAAACCCATATAGAAAGGCATTGTATAATTTATTTCTCCAGATGTAACATTAACAAACATTTTATTATGATTTATTTTTGGGGTCCTTGAAAGATGAAGTCAGTTCTTTAGTATTAGCATTGCTAATGATTTTAATGAGGCATTAAAATGTTGCAGTATTGTAGGAACATTTTTCTTTTTTAAACATTATTTCATTAATATTTCACAGGAATTTTAATGTTAAATTGATGGAAGAACCTGAGAGCATCATCTACAATGTGTCAAAGTGCTTGAGTAGGGGAAAGAACCAGAGACAGGCAGGGCACAGTGATGTGGGGAGATCCGATGAAATGCCCCTGCTCTGGAAACACTCCATGACATTACTGTCTGTTATTGCTGAGATGGAGACAAAACAATTTTATTTTCTTGCTGAGGGTTTTTCTGCCACAACCCACAGAAATCCAGCACACATAGTACATGCTGTTGGCATCCTAAGATTAGGCATAGGGGAGCCAAACACTGAGAGGAGCCTTTCTAGGAGAGGGAAGGTCTGTTGATGGACTTCTGTGTATTAGAGTGACCTTTCTCATTGGCTGTTTACAGTTTAGGTCCTTTCTGCTACATGCTATTTAATAATTTCTAGTGTTTTCAGAGCTTCTGAGAGTATGCTTTCATGGGTATTATATTGTTTGATCCTCACAAAGACACTTGGGAACTATGGGAACTATAGAGAAAATTATTTTCTTTCCAAAATCATAGTACTTGTGCAAGGAGTTGTTATTTGGACAACTTATAGTAACCACTTTCAAAGAATATGAACCAGAGGAAATAGGGATAGGAGGAGGTTTATCCCTAGCTAGCAGAGTTCTTATATGAGTCCATAATTCCATGTAGAATGATTAGCTTTATTTTAGGCATTTGAGAAAGTTTAAACAGCAGGTGAACCAAGGACTAAGTAACCTTTGCAGTTGTATAGTGGAAATCCTGGCTCAAAGGGGAACTATTCTGGAATAAATTCTCCAATGTCACAGGCAAAATTGCCTTTGTCATGGTTTGGTCTCAGCAGCTGCTTATTCTCCCTGGATCAGAGCATGGCAGAATCATATTCTGGCTGGACAATATCACTCTCTTGTACATTTCATTACACATAATCCTGATCGTGCCCTTAAGCAGCCCTCAAGGCTGCACCTTAAACCTCCATGTACTCAGTAAGCTAACACTTTTATCACCTCTTGCTTTGGAGGAAGTTTGTATTGGATCTTTAACATGGTCTCTAAGTCAGGATAGCTGATATAGAATCACCTTACCTGAGGGTTGTGAGACCAGAAAAACAAAAAATGATCTCCAGCTATAGGAAGATTGAACTCTCTTTTTCCTGCCCTAGAAAGTGATTTTCAAAAAGTGGTCCATGGGTCCTTTGTACCTGAATTATGGGGTGGAGTAGGAAGTAGATAAAGGGAGAGGAGGGTAATTATTAAAATGCATATTTTGGGTTCCAAATCTATTGAGTCAGACTCTCCAGAGGAAAATTTTGGGAATCATTTTTTGAAAAAGACTCTTAGGTGATTCAGAATAGCAATAGTTTCTAGTCTTAAATTTTTTTCAATAGTGATTTAGGGTACCTGTATCACATTTACTTTAGTACATAATTAATAAAGATGCTATTTACAAGTGATTAAAGATAGTTTCGTTTGTGAAATATCTGTATTGCTTGGAGTGAAGGGTTTGCACCAACTGTGTGATGTCATGCGCTGTGACTAAAGCAGCTCTGTGAGGAAAAGAGGCGGTCTTGTTTCAACCCCAGCATCAGTCAGCCATCTCGCAAATGTATACATGCAGTTTGTCGTGGTGCAGAAAGTGGGCCTACAAATCTTTTTTTTTTTTTTTTCTCATTGCTCAATAATACCTACCCAAGAATCCTAGGAGATGTAGAGAAAAAAACTGAAAGCTGAAATGCAAGCTAGTCAGTTATGCTGCTTTTTAGCTAATATAAAAGCTTCATTGAGAAGAAGATGGCTTAATATCTTGACTAAAATTAAATTTTGGTATTATCTGTGGATTTCAATTATTCATGCTATTCCAAAACTCCAAAGCATGAAAAATCTAGAGCTACTTATTACCTGTTCTAGTAGAGCTACTGATAAGTATGTGGAATCCAATATGGGTGTAAATAGAGCAATGGACTCTGTCTTTCTACCTCATTTGTTTTTAACATTTTAATAGGGCTCAAGTTTTCAAAGTGCCTGTTCCAAGATATGAAATCTGGTTCATGTACTACCATATTGGACTGTCTTCTGAATGTTGGAATTCATTTTTTCCCATTGATGTGAGCTGATAGAAGTGTCTTATTCCATCACATGGAGTGCCATTTAACTCTAGTGACTTCTGGTGCCCCTCAGATCATGCTGACTGTCAGGAAAACCAGACCCCGAGGCCTAAACAGGTACATAGACTTTGATTGCAGTCAGTTCACTCACCCTGAGGTATAGCAGATCTGTGTGGCAGTAGAAATATACAACATATAAACACAATAGAAAACAAGTTACTTTTTAACCTGACACAAACAAATTTTGATGTCTGCTTACTTTCAGAAACATATTCCTTTAACACTATGTCCTCTGACCCCACTGCCAACTAAACACACATATATGCCAACTCACTGAATTAACACACCCTTTCTTTAAAAAAAAAAAATGGAAGCAAACACCCAGAAATACTGAACAGGAAACCCTTTAATGAAATGTACATGATTTGATACCTTTCAAAATGGACAGTTTGGTCCAAGGTGTAATTTTTATTTATATCTTTTTTTTATCATAGTATTTTGTTAAGTTCTCATCACTGTAACTAATATGCATACATTTAGAGTCATCTAAAGAGATATGTAGTATCATTATAGAGATTCAAAGATACCTAAAAAACATATAGGAAAGTGAATAGAGAACAGCTGTCTTAAATAAACACATAATGACTAATAAAATAGAAATATGTCTTTTTAATACTAGGCAGAAGAGCTAGATGGCCACTAAAGCTTATTCTGGTGCTAACATGGTATGATTCTGTGGTGTGTTGGTTAGGAGCATAAGCTTTGAAAAGACTGCCAAGGTTTGAATTTCATCTCTTATACTTGTGAACTACATCAGTCTAATAAGTTATTTAACCTCTCTGTGTTTATTTCCTCATCTAAAACTGAGTCTTATTTCAAAAGCTTTATAGGGTTGTTGTGGGGATTAAATGAGTTAATACATATATATATTATGTAGTAAACATTCAATGAATTTTATTAATTACTAGAGGCCCAGTGCATGAAATTCACACATAGGTAGGGTCCCTAGTGGCTGCTGGCTGCCAGCCACCGGGGCCACCCTTCATTCTGAACTGCCCCCTGGTGGTCAGAACACATCATAGCGAGTGATCAAACTCCCGGTCAGTCAAACTCCCAACGGGACACTTTGCATATTAGGCATATATATGTTTTTCTAGTGTTACTCCCTGATACTTTCTGGTACCTCCTGAGGTGCACAGCACTATATTCTAATTAACTTTTAGTGTCTGGAGCTTAGTAGGCACTCAATAAAGAGTTGGTAAATTAATGTATCAAAGGGTCATTTGCTGAATGAACTGAAAAGGCAGTTTCTCATGGGAAAGTTTCAAAGACTTCTCAGAAATGAATAAAGTTTAATATTATGAATTATTGTGTGGTCAACTGAAAGAATATAAGGATATTATGTTATACATAGAAGGGATATAAATAGTATGAGTAGGGGACTTAAATGAGAATAAGGTTCAGCATGTGGTCTTGCAGATAGGAGGTAAAGCCAGAGAGGAATCAGAAACCCCAAAGGGAGATTTCTGAGACCCAAAAGTGAGATTTCTGATGTTAGAGGGGCAATTCACTGTATGTGGTGATTAAGGTAGAATTTTAGGAAGTTAGACAGGTATTAATGTTAATGATGAAATTTTAAAGCTCTTAGATTTTATCAAACTAGAGATGCTACAATGCTGTAGTCAATTATTTATCATTCATTCATTCAGCAAACATCTATTGTGCATTTGTCCAGTGTTGGGCTAGATAAGGTGGTGGTTACAAAGTTAAAAACACATGTGGTAATTGCTTTTAAGAAGATTATAGTCTATTGCAGAAAATCAGAGAATATCTACAAGGTAAAGGGCAATAATAACTAAGAAATACACAATCATGTATCAGTAAAAAGCTCAAAGAAGCAGATATGATCTTTTAGAGAATCAGCAATTACTCTTAAAGTTGACAGCATTGAACTGAGTCTTAAAGGATGAATATGATTTGTTCACTATTAAATGTACTACTGTGTTTATCTGCCTCTTGGTATGAATTACTCTGATCTAAGGCAGAAGGGAAATTTCCCCCCCACCCTTTTTTTTTTTTTTAAACTGCATATCTAGACCATTCGTTAGTGGTCAAGATGCCTAGGCAAAATGGTACATAGGGCAAGATTTTATATTTTGTCTCAAAATATGTACCTTTTTCTATAACAATTATTATACCATTTTGTGTTTTCTTAGAAGGAAAAAAATTTGGACATGCACAATTTTCTGTTGAAGACATCATTAAGTAGTAGAATTTATTAACAACTATAGTTGAACCAAAGGACACATCAACTGTTCGTTAGTTCCCTTCCACCAAATGAAGATATATTAGTAGTATTTATGTTAAATATTCCATTTTAACAGTGCAGATACATATTCATTAGCAGGCAGAATAACCTTAGAGTTTGCACTTTGCAAATGCTTGTTATTTTCATGAAGTCTGAACAGGTTTAAAAACTTCCAATTGCCTCCTACATGTAATCTCAGAGTCTGTCATTCACATGTAGAAAACTCACCTCTTTATTTAGCTCCTGGTCAGTGAGAGACAGACATTTACAGGGCCCCTCTGCCCTTGAGCTGTTCCATTAGTGCATGGAAAGCACCTTGTAGCCAGTGACAAGCGCAGCAGATCGGCCCTAAATCAAAAATCAGTGCCAGCCAGGGATCTAAGCCACCATGAAGGTCACAGCCATCAACTGCATGCCATCTCAATCCAAACAAAACACATTGGATACAGGGGGATTTTCACAACTCTCGATAGGTGACAAGCACTTCATGTTAGAGTAATCCATAGTAGTGAAGCTGAGAGCTGACCTTTCAAGTAATTTTGAATAATTAATCAAACTTTGAAAAAGCTGGATGTAATTTTTGGCAATATTTTACATTTAAAAACAAAACAAAGCAAAACAAAATAAAACATCCACAGTATGGTGTTACTATTATCAGGATTTTGCTTAAAATTTTTTTCTGTTTTTGGTATTCATATGTGCTTTTAAGAAACAAAATTATCAGAAGTTATAGAAAAATGAGTATCCTTTGGTTTCTTGAAATATAGGCCATTTATCCATTATGAAGTGAACCATCTATGCTTTAAAATGCCCAGTTTTGCTTATTCTAAGAGTTTATAATTAGCATCTATATTAAATAGTTGATTTCATATTTAATAGTTGACTAGTACAACTTTACCTTCAATAACCCAGTTCAATTGAAAAGGGTGAATTTGAGTTTAGATATTAATAAGATTTCTATATTATCTGTCCAGTGAAGGTTTTGAATAATATGAACATTATTTAGATATTATGGATAAAATTCCCTTTTCACCTTTAACTCAGAAAAACAAAAGGAAGAAAAATGTATCAAAATTAAATTATAAATCCTCTACCTATTTGATTGGTTTCCTTTTATGGCATTCTGAGATTTAATTGCCTAGGTTAATAAGAATTGGATAGTTGAACAAGCTAGCAGGATTTTGCTAAATTAAGTTGGAAAATGCCCGTATTTCACAAAATGAATATATTAATAATATAATAGCATATATGAAAAAATTATTTTTTGATGAAACTAGCATTTTAATGTGATCTGACTGGATTATATCACACTGCTACAGAGGTCAAGTGAGGCAAAAGCTTAGTTATCTAACTCTGATGAAATAACCGTCAAGCGGCTAACATAGAAATATATACATTATTCTTACCAGATTAGCTTTTGTAAATGATATTCAACAAAGCAATGGATAAAAAGAGCAGGGAAGAAAATGAAATGCTCTTTACAACTAATCAGGTTCACTATTTTGAGAATGTACCACTTCAGAAACAAATGTGTGGACCCAAATATTTCTACCATTGAGTGAATTCTTGGTTAATTTACACAAACACGTGAAGTTTTAAGAAACTTAAATCAAAGCAGTCCAACAAGAGTGTATGTAATGGAAGAATGCCATCTGCTGGTGAACCTTATCAAATCCATATTTAATTAGGAAAGTAAGAGGACACATGCTCTACAGACCAGGAAGATTCAAAGTTTGTAGAAACATTATTTTTCTTCTGAGAAATCTGCTCTCATTAAGCTGATGCATTATTCATTTTAAATTAACTTGATTACTAATTTCATGGAATCACTAGTCAGGAAAACCTTGAAAGGAAATGGGCGCATAGGGCTTTCCCCCCCACCCCCTTTTTGCCAATTTACAAAGTTTTGGTATTTATCATTCATCCGTATACAGCCAGTGAATTTACTCTATTTAAAAGCTCTGGCTTTTCACTTAATGCATCCCATCTGTTTCTGAAATAAATTGCAATAATCCGTGTTTAATTTTAATCAATGTATTACTAAATATGCAAATTATATTAAAAGCCATGGTTTGAAAAAGCTTTCATTTGTAAATATGGTAGCTTAAAACAGGAAGCATATCTAAAAGCCATTTAGCTACAGCAGCCTAACTCTAACACTGTAGCTGATTTATAAAGCAGATCACAAGTTGATCTTTCTCCCACAAGGGGATATGTAAAACTGTTGCATATCAGATTTTGTTAACATCTGATGGACTAGTGCTAACAGTGTAAGAGACTCATACTTCAGCAACCATGTCTTTTACATTTAAATTAAGGTAATCTTGTTCCATTCTACATCTTACTAATTTTTTTTACACAACCTAACATATGAATTTGTGTGATTGGTTTATGAATCACAGTTAAAGCAATTTGAGCAAGACTTTCAATCAATCTTACATTTTTTAGTGTCTAATTTACTTGTGATTTGCATAATTAATTGTGGAAGGGATCCTTTGGGAGTCTCTCTCTTTCCCTCTTTTCCTTTTCTACCTTGTGTCTCATTCACTGACTAGACAGAATGGAACCGATATTGGAGTTCTTTCAGGCTTGATAGATGACTTTGTTAGGAATTCAGAAATTGTGTGTTACACTACTCTTTCTGATCTGGCTGGACTGAGGGTACATTCTAAAAATTAAGCCCATTATACCTGCAGACAGTGCATTAACATGGCTGTCACTGAATTGTGGATGTAATTTACCAAGCAATTACCTTAAAAGAGAGTTTTGGAATTCTTATATTCCCATACATTCATGACTATATATATCAATATATAATAATGTTTATATACTGAATTCTGTCATTTATTAATTGTACTGGTTTGGGGGCATTGCCTAGAGTGTAGTCTGATCAATGCTAGGCTATAGCAAACTTCCAAGAATTGTGCCAGTTTATTATTAAACAAATAATTATTAAAAATAAAATTACATAAATTTACATTAAAATAAATTATACTAAAAACAAGGGTAAATCCTCAAATATTACATTCTAATTATTGTGCTACATTTTATTGTTGTCTATGCTCTGAAGATCATTTACTTCTATTTATTGTATCTGTATGGTCAAAATACTAGATAATGATGTACACTATCGTGTATTTCTTTTTCCACATTTAGTAACATCACATTGGTAAATTGAAATTGGCCATGGTGGAAGTATTCATACCATAGAAATTGGTCTATGCTACAAATCAAAGCACACCATTGTCTACAATTATAATACAAACACAGCAACTCAATACATGTTTTATGTTATTTATTCCTGGTCTTTTAAAAAAGAATAATAATTCTCACAGAACCTTTTACAAAAAGCAATGTATATATTTGATTCCCTGGGGATCCTAGCCCCAGTTTTCTGTTAAACTTTAAAAATTAAATTTTTCCTTTGGAAAATACAGAAAAATATTTAGTGACTTCATTATTTGAAAGGAGGAAAGTCGTGACATTCATAATTTACTAAGGAATTCATGTCTTGCATTTTAGTTTGCCAGGCAATTTATTGCTGAGTTTAAGAGTTGGCCAAGCAATTCTGAGACTAGACTATGTTACTTAGAAAAGTAGTTTGTGGAATAAACTCACAGCAACAGTATAAATAGTAGATTCATGCCAAGGACCATATTTGTTAGATTTCTTTCTTTTTAAAAAAAAAATATATTTTATTGATTTTTTACAGAGAGGAAGGGAGAGAGATAGAAAGCTAGAAATGTTGACGAGAGAGAAACATCAACCAGCTGCTTTTTGCACGCCCCCTACCGGGGATGTACCTGCACCAATGTACATGCCCTTGACCGGAATCAAACCTGGGACCTTTCAGTCCTCAGGCCAACGCTCTACCACTGAGCCAAACCGGTTTTGGCAGAAATAAGCTTATTTCTTTATGCAGCATGTTTATTAATCATATACAGGTTCTTAATAATCAGTGTAAATGATCCAGGGTCATTTTGAAATTGGAAGTAACTTGAACCCATCCTAAGAATGCTAATGATGTAAGAAATAAGCAGGGCCTAGTCTTCTGGGGAACATAGTGGAGGTCAGCGAGGCTTTGCTGGTGAAGGCACCAATCTGCTCTGCTTCCATAGGCCCTTTGTATAGCTGTTACCTAACATTTCTGTAAGATTATTTTCTACTTTCAATTTCCTTTAATTCTTTTCCGTGTTTTATTTGTTTGTTTTGTTTTACACTCAGTGATATGATACATCTCATAATTCACTAAAAATGTAACTATGGTAAAATTTCCTCTCCTCAACAAAAAGGATTCAAGATTTGTCTCTGTAACAAGTTTTTTTATATTAAATATTAAGATTAAATTGAAGTCTAAAGAATAAAATTTTGATGATTACTTATAAGCCTACTTTTATTTTTATTTTATTTTTTTTAAAGAGAGTAAGAGGAGGAGAGAGAGAGACAGACATCAATGTTTTTGTTTCACTTATTTATCATTCATTGGTTGATTCTTATATGTATCCTAACTGGGGTTCAATCTCATAACCTTGGCATATCAAGATAACACTATACCCAGCCAGGGTCCTCATTAAAAAAATTGTTTAAAAATATTTTTTTGAATTATCCTGTGTACCCATCTTTCCCTCTTTACTTAGAGGTAACCATTATAATGACTTGAAGTTTTCATTTGCTTCCTTTTACTCACTGTTTTAACATATATTTTTCTAAATATTTTACTTATGCATGTTTGTATATAAGGAGAATTATACTGTATATATTCTTTGTGACTATATTACTTCAATGATATGTCATTCTTTTTCACTGACATATAGTACCCCATTGTATGAATATGCCACAATGTATTCATTCTACCACCAGTATTATATGAAATGCTGAAGGGTATTCTCTAAGAAGAGGAAGAAAAATGTAAAGATAAAAATTATCAATAACTAAGTGACAACAAATACTTATCTATCAATAAGTGAATCTGAAAATCAAGTGAATAAAAAATCTGATGAACAGAATAAACTGGTGAATATAATAGAATAGGGGCATAGAAGGGAGTGGACTGACAATTCTTGGGGGGAAGGTGGTGTGGGGGGTGTTGGAAGAGATTGGACAAAAATCTTACACCTATGGACGAGGACAGTGGTGGGGGTAAGGACATAGGGTCAGGTGGAAACTGGGTGGAGGAGAGCTATGGGGAGTGGGGGGAGGAGAACAACTGTAATAATCTGAACAATAATTTATTAAAGAAAAGTGAAGATTATAGTCATTCTTAATAGTATTCATAGTGATGTAAAATCATTTCTGTACCTGTGATAGATACTTTGGTTCAAAATTATGACGGGGCATATAATTAAGTAAATTATCTATCTAATGTAGATATTGAGTTTAGGGTCTCCTCTATAGATGTATTCACAAATGTAAATGTTAAACCAAATGAAAATAGTTATATTGTTTCTATCTTCTTTTCCATTTTGAGTCATGAAATATGAGCTATTTCTTGCAATAATCCTATGAATTTGCTATTCTCATTGTATAAATACAATAGTTGCATTATATTCCATTGAATTGGTATATTATTTTTCTTCACCTTTCACTTGTTAGCTTTAAGGTTTTCCCTAGTATTTTGGTTTCTTTGTTATACATACCATGGTCATGAAGTTTTTATATATGAGTTCCACTCTTTTTTTCTTATAAGAACATTCTTAGAAAATTCTTAGAAGGATTGCTGGGTAATGAAGTATAAAAAACTTTAATTATTAAAAATTCTCATTTAGATATGTTAAGATATTGTATTATTTTAGTGTAATAACCATTAGAGAACCACCAAAAACTTTATAAAGATTGTGATAGTTGTGGTAATCTCAGGATCTTTACTAGTAGAAGTCCTGGAAATTTTTCCCCCCCCCAGAACTTGCATTTGCTAATTTGTAACAAGATTTTCCTTTCAGTTGTCAAACAGTCTCCTTCATTAGTTGAAGCACATAGGCATTAAATGTGAAACAGATTTTTTACACAACTTGATTGTAATATAGAAGATTGAATTTAGACACAAAACTGAACTTGAAATGTAAGAATATTGGTAGCTCTTAGCAGTATATTTAAAAAGGATTTTTGGCTTACTTGATTCTGGATAGTTTGGCCTCTAAATGTCTAGCCATTCAAGAAAAGTTGACTCAAGTTTACTAATAGTGAAATTCTTGGACAAATGTTGATTGTGGAATTATTTATCCTTTTAAAGGCAGATGAAAGAAAAGAAAATATGCACTGACCCATTTCTCAGTAGAACTAAACTGGTTTTATATGAGCTGGGCAGGCAGGCCTAGAAAATGGGCTTCATTTGTTTCCATTTTCATAATTTAAACTTCTGCTAATGAGCCTATAACATAATATTCTAATCCATGAACAGAAACAGTTTGGTCTTGTCATCTGGCAGCTATTCATTAATATTGGTGGCTGGCAAAGATCAGACAAATGAATAAAGACAGTTTTGTGCATTCAGGATGATGGTTGAAGCTTGGCCAACTGTTCCTTTTCCTGTCATTGCATTAAACACCCTAGTATTTTTGAGACTTGGGTAAAAAAAATTTTTTTGTGACTGTGGGAACTACTTAATTGGAGTGATGTGACAAAATAAAGTCTTTGTTATTAGCCCTCTGGGCTAGTCATCCTTACCTCTGAGGTGTTTGTGCTTAATACAGTCATAACTGACATCAAAGTAAACATAACGCAAAAGCTTTCCAAGAGAGAAAGCATTGTTGTTACCTGACATTACTTTTGACAATCTGAATCTCGGAGTTTATGAGAAACATCAATAATAATAACCACCTTTTGCATAGTTATAGCACCTTTCTCCCCAGGCTCTGAGTGTTTTGCAAGCATGAAGTGTTCTGTGAAGAAGGGGAAGATGGAGTGGGAAAATCTGGCTCTAGACAATTAAGAGCTAACATTTTAAAACAATTTTCTCAAGGAGAATAGAACATAAAGGGGACAATTTAGGATAGGAAATGAAGGATTTTGGGTCCAGCTGAGACTGTAAGGGTAATTTACCAATCATCTGACTCAGTTTGTCCAGCTAAAAGTAAACATGGCTTTAAAACAAACTCGGAAATCAGTGAATCCATGAATAGCTCTGATTTTTGCTCATAACAGTTAAAATACTAAAGTTAAATCATAACTACTGGTTTCACAAACTCAGCTAATATAACTTCAAAATTATTTGAAGTGTGTGCGCATTTTATAAACACAGTCAAAGTATTCCTTTTGATCTGGAGAGTAATGATAGTAAAACCCATCAGCACCAGCAAACATCATTCATTGTCAGATTTGGTCCCTGAGGGCAGGGCCTATCCCTTATTTCATGTTGGTATCCCTTGCTCCTATACTCTACCTTTCCCATAGTACATGCTTAATAAATGTTTACTTGACTTTAAATTTTGTAGGTGCTTTATTAAAAACCTTCTAACAGTCTGTTCAGTTACCTTTGGCTTTCAATTTTTTTTGGACTGTGTAAAATTTCCCCCCACATATAATTGTATAGATTAAATTTGTTCTAGAATGTTATCTAGAATTTTATCTTTTAAACATAATTTCTATATTACACTTATGTAAAATTAAAGATTCTAACTCACAAAGGATATTCAACTAATTTATGAGATGATTTTAAAAAAGCAAATAATGCTGTATTTAATTTTAAAAGATATAATGAGTTTTTAAAGGTCTTTATTTAAAATTGTATTCTTGGAATAGAATCTTTAGATTCAGATGGAGTGGTTGAAATTCCGTCCAGAAATGTTACATTGTATTTTGTAGGGTGATATTCATATGACAGCTATAACTGTAATATGCTTTACAAAAATCACATATATATATGATATTTGTAGAGCTTATTTCTCTTTTTTTAGAGTATATTTCTTTAATGTAGCTTACCAGCTTCAGAAAATGATTTTATAGGTTTTGAAAAGGAAGATGCAGTACTGGTGAGAACAGCTCTTTAATATTTTGGAAAGCACAGCATAATATAAGGATATAGCCACTGCAAAAGATAAATGAGGTAGGATTTAAATATGTGGCAGGAGCCCCACGCTGACCTGAGGGTTCTGTAGATTAGTAATGATAATAATATTTATGTATTTCCTTACTCTTTTGCTTCTTTGGACCTTAGAAAGAGATGGTTGGGTTGATGACTTTTTTCTATTCATAGCACATTACCATCATTATCCATTCAAAGCTCTTATCTTATTTTATCCTTTTTATCTCTCCATTCCCTCACTCTGTTCCCATTTTTCTCCCTCTCATAGATATCCCCTAAACAAATGTGGTTGATATAGATACATATGAGGGATGTTGATATATATTTGGATAAGTATGCAACTTTATTTTTTAATTTTTCTATTTAAAATTATTTTTATTTTTCAATTAAAGTTGACATACATTATTATATTAATTTTGGGTGTAAACCCCAGTGCTTAGACATTCCATAACTTAGCAAGTGATCATCCTAATAAATCTCCCATCCATATGATACCATATGTAGTTATTAGAATATTGCTGACTATATTCTCTATGCTGTACTTTACAGCCCTGTGACTATACTATAACTACCAATTTGTACTTCTTTTTAAAAAAATATATTTTATTGATTTTTTACAGAGAGGAAGGGAGAGAGCTAGAGAGCTAGAAACGTCGATGAGGGAGAAACATAGACCAGCTGCCTCCTGCACACCCCCCACCAAGGATATGCCCACAACCAATGTACATGCCCTTGACTGGAATCAAACCTGGGACCTTTCAGTCTGCAGACCGACGCTCTATCCACTGAGCCAAACCAGTTTTGGCGCAATTTGTACTTCTTAATCTCCTCACCCTTTTCACCCATCCTCCCACCTATCTGGCTACTGTCAAAATGTTCTCTGTATCTATGAGTTTGTTTCTGTTCTGCTTGTTTGTTTATATTGTTGTGTTTTTTTTTTTAGATTCAATTATTGACTGATATATATATTTATTGCCATTTTATTTTTCATATTTTTAAAAAATATGTTTTTCTTTTCAAAGAAGACCCTTTAATATTTTATGTAATACTGGTTTGGTGGTGATGAATTCCCTTTTCTTATCTGGGAAGGTCTTTATCCTTCAATTCTAAATGATAGATTTGCTGGGTAGAGTAATCTTGCTTTTCATTACATTGACTATTTCTTGCCAGTCCCTTCTGGTCTGGTCTGCAAAATTTCTGTTGAGAACCAGTTGATAGCTTTTTTTTTTTTAATTTACTTTATTGATTAAGGTATCGCATATTTGTTCTCATCTCCCCTATTCCCATCCCAAACCCCTCCCCATGCATGCCCCCACCCTCCTGTTGTCCATGACCACTGGTTAGGCTCATGTGCATGCACACAAGTCCTTTGGTTGATCTCTCTCCCTTATCCCTACCCTCCCCTACCTTCCCTCTGAGGTCCAACAGTCTGATAGATGCTATTCTTGTTCATCAGTCTATGTTGTTCATCATTTCCCCTAGATGAGTGAGATCATGTGATACTAGAAATACACTTATAAGAACCAAAAATGAGACAAGCAATAATGGTTATGCTGACAGGCAAATGAATCAGTCTATAGTGAGTTTCTTTCTGAGCTAACAGTTCTTTTGAGTCCCAATTTATATCTCAAACAGTTCCTTATGTGTACATGTCAGCAATTATATTTCAGTTCTGGATGGTGGACAAATGGTGGTAATGCAGGTCCGACCCTCTCTGGTTTGGTCCTGGGTAACCTGCGGTGACGCCCAGCTGCTGACTGCTGGTATGGCAAGGCATCGTCAGTGTCTTCCATCTCTGGACTGTTTTCTGTCTTCAGGGCTGGAGCACTCCTGTCAATTCCTCTCTATTGCAGGAATCCACATGGTCTCGGAGTTGTTTTCTGAAAATACACAGACATATTCTCCACCAAAAGTTAATAAAGGAATCTTTTCTATAAATCTGACTTGCGATTCTTTTTCATTTTTTGTCCAAACGATTTTCCTTTGGCTTGTTTTGACATCAGGTATGTTTTACAGGGGTGTCTTGCTGTAGCCTTTAAAAAAAAAAAAATCCTCACCTGATGATACAGGCAGTCCTGGGGTTACATCGGACTCCATATACGTCATTTCATGTTTACGTTGCCATCTCTGATAAATACTGATTAATATAGTACTTACCCTTGTATGTGCATATGTGCTTTATGTTTTTTATTATTTACCACAAGTAAAGTCAGGAATTGTTTTCTTTCTTTTAATTTTTTTTTACTGTTTCACTTCATTACTGCTGTGTATGTGCTTCATGTGAGTGACGTAGGTGCTCATTTAGGTGGGTTCCAACTTAAGGCAAAAATTGCATTATGTCACACCGTAGGAACGGATATCCGACATAACTGAGAACCTACTGTATGCTTATTAATTTGAAAGAGAGAGAGAGAGAGAGAGAGAGAGAGAGAGAGAGAGAGAGAGAGAGAGAGAAAGAAAGGGAGAAGGAGAAAGAGGGAAACATTTGATTTGATAGAGAAACATCGATTGGATGCCTCCTCTATGTACCCCAACTGGGGATCGAGCCTACAACCCAGGCATGTGTCCTGACCGTGAATCAAACTAGCAACATTTTAGTGTATGAGATGATGCGCAACCAACTGAATCACACAGGCCAGAGCATTGGCCATTATTTTGTTAAGATTTCTGCTCTTCTTTCTTCTCTTCTCCTCTGGGACTACAATATTATGTACACTCTTTCTCTTAAGGGCCTCCCACAGTTTTCAAGGGCTTTCTATACTCTTATTCTTTTTGCTTTGTTCTTCTCTGACTAAATAATTTAAAATGATCTGTCTTCTACCTCACAAATTTTTTTTTCTTTTGCTTGATCCTGTCATTGATGTTCTATATTAATTCTTTAATTTTATTCATTTTATTTTAAGTTCCAGAATTCATTTGGATTTAAAAGTAATTTTTATTTCCTGGTTAAACTTCTCATTTTGTTCATGTATTGTTTTACTGATTTTGTTGAGTTGTCTTTCTGTGTTTTCTTGTAGCTCATTGAACCTCCATCCATAAAACAACTATTTTGAATTATTTATTGGACAAATAGAAAATCTTCATTTCCTGTCGTCATTTACTGGAAGATTATTGTGTTCTTTTGGTGGTGTCATTTTTCATGTTCCTTGAAGTCTTATGTTGTTGTCCTTGCATTTATTTGAAGGAGTAACCTCCTGTAGGCTTTACTGACTGGCTTTAAAGAAAAAGACCTTCTGACATCCTTGTTAGGGATTCTGAGGCTTTCTTTAATCTTTTCTATATATCTTTGTGCTCCACACTTTTTTTTTGTTTCCTCTTTGGTTGGGGAATGCCTTAAGATTGTATGCCTTCTCTTGAGCCTGCAAAGCCAGACTGTATGTTGTCAGCCTCCTGTTTATTTTCTCTTGAACAGTGCTGAATGCTCAAGTTCAAGTGCCTTCTCCCAATTTTTTAGTCAAGCAGGCTTTTTGCACATGCTCACCAACTGTCTGCAAAGCCTCACTCTCACCACTATCAGAGGCATGCATGCAAGGAAAGCCAGCTGTAGGTATGGATGAGGTGTGCAGAGCATTGGGAGTGCCCAGTGGCCAGTTTGAGGGATCCATAGGTTATACATTTCCTGTAATTCATTGGTGGGCTTCCTGATTCAGTGCATGAAGCAGTTAATAGGCTCCATATTTCTTTGATGCTCTCTGAAAGTCATGGCTGCTGTTCTCCATGGCTGCATGTGCCACTTCCCAGTTGTGCCACACATCTCAGTGTTCTGGATGGTGAGAAAGAAGTGGTTCTCTTTGATGATTTCCTGCAGAGCCGGGGAAGCTGGGAATTTCTTCAAATCTCAGTTTTCTCCAATGAAGTAATCGCGGGCCAAGAAGATCTCTTTTGGCACTGAGCTAGTCTACCTTGGGACAGGAGCGATGTGGATAAAGTGAAACTGCTCTTCCTCCCCTATTGAATGCATATAATCTTGGATATTTTTGCTCCAATAGTACGGGCTTCTCTGCTGGACCCAGAGTTCCACAAAGGCACTCTTCTCCAGTGGAGGTTGTCTAAATCCATGGTCTTTGGGGGAAGTCCGTAAAAAACTGTTGGCCTGTCATGCTCATTATATCACTCCCTATTTTAATGTTTTAAGACATAATATAAAATTTATCAAGTAAGCCCTTATGAAATGTACAGTTAAGCAATGTTAAGTACATTCACATTATTGTGTAACCAATCTCTAAAACACTGATGATGATTTTAAAGTCAGATTTCCTTAGAACTTACTCCTTAAATTTACTCAATACTAATTTGTATGGGATCATCCATTATATTTCAGTTATTCTATAAATAAAAAATGTTCTCAATGCTAATCTAAAATCTAAGTTCCTTAAGATCAGGTACTATAAGGATTTAAAATAATTTTATTTATTTTTAAAATGTTGAAGTTTTGAGTAATATTCTAGGTTTCTACAACAGTGTCTCACAGTACCAGCTGTACCAGTTAATAATGTGGATTTTTTTTTCAATAGATGAAGTTACACATATGTTGAAATATATGTCATTTGTATGTATGCTATTTTGTTGTATTGACAGCAAGCTTCAAAACTTCATATGTCAAATTTCGTGAAGGTGTTAACATCATAGTTATTTTTAAATTAAAAATTTCAAATTTTGTGCCAAAAAAAGAGCATTTGTGGAAAGTTTTAATTCATTATTTTATTTTGAAGTGCTGCTGAAAATTATCATATACTTTGGGAAGCTTATGGTGAACATGCTCCATCTCAAGATACTTGTGAACACTGGTTTAAATGCTTTAAAAGTAATTATTTCAATGTTAAAGACAAAATATCCAGGTCAACCAAAAAAGCTTGAAGACCAACAATTACAAGCACTATTGGATGAAGATGCTTGTCAAACTCAAAAACAACTTGCTGAAAGATTGAACATTGCTCAGAAAATAATTTCTGATCATTTACAAGCAATGGGAAATATTTTAAAGGAAGGAAAATGGGTGCCACATCAACTGAACAAAAGACAAATGGGAAACTGAAAAGTCATCAGTAAAATGTTGCTTCAATAGAATGAAAGAAAGTGTGGGGTTTTTTTGCATAGAATTGTGACTGTTGATGAAAGTGGATTTATTTTGAGAACCCCAAATGCACAAAATCATGGGTTGATTCAGGTCAACCATCAACATCAACTGCAAGGCCAAATTGCTTCAGAAAGACCATGCTCAGTGTTTAGTGGGATCAGGAAGGTGTTGTGTGAAACCATTAATACTGATCGTTACTGACAACAAATAATCAATTTGAACCACACTTTGATCATAAACAACCAGAATGTGCCAGAAGACATGGCAAAGTAATTTTGCTTCATGATAATGCACCATCACACACTTCAAAACCAATTAAAGACACGTTAAAAGATCTTGCCTGGAAAGTATTAATTCACCTGACATATTCACCAGACCCTGCTCCTTCAGATTACCACTTGTTCCCATTGATGGCACACTCACTTTCTGAGCACCACTTCAAAATGTACAAAGAAGTGGAAAATTTGGTCTCTGAATGGTTTGCCTCAAAACAAGAAAACTTCTATTGGGATGGTATCCACAAATTACCTGAAAGATGGGGGATGGACATTACTTTGAATAAAGCACTTTTGATGTGTCTCTTGAAATTATCAGGTTTTATTTATAAAATCTGCATTATTAACTGGTACACCTGGTATATCCCAGTTCCTTTGTCCTTTTTATAAGTTTCAGAAGCATATTGTATATCTACAAGAAATCCTCCTGGGATTTTCATTAGTATTGCCATCCAGATCTGGAAGTTTCTTTTACTGGATCCAATTTTGTTAATGGTTATATGACTATGTTATCCATTTGAGCTTGCATGAGTTTTGTTTGTTTGTGATATTTGAGAAATTGATCCATTTTCATTGAAGTTTTTAAACTCATGTATGATTTATAATATTTTATTATTTCAATGTCTATAGTGTCTCTAGTGATGTACCTTTTCATTACTTTTTTGTATGATTACTTTTTTAATCTCTATGCATCTTGTATTGCTGAGTTGTTTTTCCTTTCTCAGTCCCTCTTCCCCATAGTTTTCTGGGTTTTATTTTATTTATTTTTTGATTGTTGAAAGGGGTCTGTGTGTGGGGATTAGTCTTAGGTAAAAGGTTTCCTTAGGTCATAGTTGAGTCTGTGTCTTTTTCTGGGCATGTGTGGTTACTTTCTAAATTTCTCTGTACATGTGGTTGCTTTTGAATGTCCTAATCCTTGAAAATCTCTGGCTCCCCAGAGGGGGAAAAAGGCAGTAGGGAAAAAACACACCAAACATGATATTTCTTTAAGTCCCCTGGAAGCAGCTTCAGTCTGTCAGGGTTGGAACACTGCTGGCCAGAACCTATGCTAGCCAAGATTTCCCCTGAAAGCTTTTAAAGAGTTCCACAATAGTCCACACAGTCTCTGACAGTATAATTGTTGTCATCTAGGTAGAGGGATGGATTCCTGATGCTTCCTACTCCTTGAGTTTCCCGGGGGTCTAGTATAATCTTATATAAGGTTTTTTCTCAGCTGTCCTAAAAGGAACCAGGGGAGAAACTTTTCACCACTGGACCAGTGCTTTAGAGACCAGAAGAGTACTCCTTAGATCAGAGTAATGAGGTAGTGGGCAAACCCCTAAATAATGTGGAAAATCAGGATAAAATTTAGGCTACCTGGGCAGCCATGTTGCCTCTCTTGAAGATTGTCCTTCCAGGACTAAAATCCTGGTGTTCTTGGGTTTTGTTTCACTAAAGATGAGTCCTCCCTTTCCAGGGCAAATCTCTAATCTTTTAGTCTGTCTTCAATGGCATGAAGACTGCAATTTGGGGCAACTTTATCCTGACCCTTGGAAGTGTGCCTTTATCAAGTACATTCAAAATGAATACAAAGATGAATCATAGGAAATCCCAGTTCTCTAGGAACTGTCAGCTAGATTGGGAAACTGCCCATAACCAGTATACATTAAAGCAGAACGTATGGCTTTCTCTTATTGGTGTATAGCATATTCTGCCTTGATCTAAAAAGTAGCAATTTTATGTGATTACTTTTTAAATCTCTATGCATCTGTGCCCAAAACATGTTTGTTGAATTAATGTATTGGTTGGGACACTTGTATTAGGTTCTCTCTAAGAATTAATTTATTGCTAGTATACTGATTTGAACCTAACAATCACACTTACAAATATTATGTGTGGACATTTATGGACATATTTATAAGTAGTTCCTAAGCCAATGATTTGGAAACTTTGCTACTCATGACTCACTTGAGGAATTTTCCCCAAACCCTGATTCCTATGTTCTAATAATAGAGATTGTTTGAATGAATCCAGGTAGAAGCCAGGAATAAATATAAATATAAATATATATATATATACACACACACACACACACACACATACACACACACACACATAATGGGTAATTATGATATGCAGTATGCAGCCAGAGTAGAGAACCATAGCACTTTGACTACCTAAGAAAGTCTAGTAGTCAAAATGGAGTGATGAAATATCCTCTATTCTTTAGGGATATTCTGGGTTAGATAGCACAGGGTAGTCAAGAGCACTAGTTTTGGAGTTTGGAGATTGGATATCAATCTCAGTCTATCCACTTCCTAGCTGTTAGCCTTTGACAAACTACCTAATCTTTGAGTTTCAGTTTCTTTATAAAATAGGGACTATACTAGTAGGGCTACTGTGAGGATTTATGTAAAGCCTCAGGACAGTATCTGTACTCTAGTACACTAAATGTTGGCCAGATTTATTATGGTGTACACAGGCGCCATTGGATTAGTCCAGATGTGGACGGCCCTTTCTCCAGCCAACTCTTAAGAGCTCCTGGTCCCCAGTCTAGTAAGGATGCAAGGGGACTACTAATTGGTAAGCACCCACTTGACTCAGGTGCTGTGCCACACGCATCCACCAGGGGCCGCTCAAGCTACCCAAGCTCTTGTGCAAAGTGGGCCACGCCCCTGCGCCTGCTCACTTAGAGCCTTTGAAGTCTCGCCCGTACCCCAGCCAGCTGTGGGCTACAGCTCCTCTATTGGCTGCTGTAAACCAAGCCTCTGTGGGGTACGGCAGCGCCTGGGGGACAAACATCTTCCTGCTTCTGTGGATTCTCCTTTGCATCACTGTGTTCTGTGGGCATTTCTGGGGCGGCAAGTATTAGCAGCTCCCTTGCGCTCTGTGCCTGAGAAGTAGGAGGAGGCAGAGTTCGGGCCGACTGTGGCCTGGGCCTGGCAAGAGGCCTTTCCCCGATGTTGCGATGGCTGATCGGGGGAAGCCGAGAACCTCAGGGGCTGGCCGAGGTAAAGCCCTGGGTGGAGCGTGCCTGTGGCGGAAGCTTCGGTGGGAGCTGGGACCCTGAGTCTGGAGACGGTGGAGACGGTGTTGGAGGAGGGGCTTGCGTGTTGTGAAGCCAGGTTTCGGGCGGAGGAGGTTGGGTTGGGGGGTGGGGCGCCGCTTTTTATGGCTACTTTGTACTTTTGATGCTCCTAAGACGCTGAGAGTTAAATACAGCATCTTTGTTCCAAACGATGAGAAAACTGGAGCTGATGGGGTTCAACAACGGGCTCAAGGATACTCAGCTAGTCTTCTCCCTACTTAAGTCTCATATCCATTTTAAAAAGTGTGGAGACTGCAACTTTACATTTTTTTCGTTGACTTGGTGTCACTTCCCCTGATTGCTCAGGAAATATAAAGTTGATTTGAGGTTTTATACAAGAACCAAAAAAGATATAATTAACTTTTAAAATTAATGTTTTGCTTCAAAGTCAAGAAAAAATTATTTCCTAATTAATTGCTATTTTTTATTCCATAGTCAACGCTTTCTTCATGGGACTAAATAATTGAATAGACTGTAATAAGGTTTATATTTATAATGAGGTTTATATTTGCGAATATAAAAGTTTTGGAATTTATAAGTATTGAGGTGTGGAACTTATTTCATATGCCACCCAAGAATACAATTTGTGCCGAATTTCCTTTTATTTCTCATAGAAAATATGTTTTGACTACTAAAAATAGGAAACTTAGATTGTTGTAAATCCAGAAACCTTACTTCTCAGTCTTAACTTCCTCATATCTTTGCACTTGAAGCTTATTCTCTATTTTTTAAAAAAGCATTTCTTACTTGAAATTAGGTGTATTTAAGATAGGCTGAAATCCTGAAAATTATAGGAGAATTGTGTAAAGTTGAGTAGTCCACATAGGATATATATATGACAATTCAGTACAGGACTCATTATTTGATGAATCATAGAATTTGATTAACTAATTCTGCCATATCTGACAAGCTTTCATTTGTGGAAAGTAGTATATAGTTTTCAGAATTCTCACTTTTGATTTTCACTGCTAACAGGGCAATGCGATAAAAAAAAAAATACTGCTTTAGTGTGATTTTTTTTTGGAAAACATTTATGCATGTTAAGTTGTATATTTCATAATGTAAAAGTATTTCAGTTTTATAACTGCTGTGAATTTGTACATTATCTAAAGCAATGATTTGCCCTAAATTTTGCAAGAACTTTGAATCTAAGCTTCTAAAGTAAGCAGGAATAATTTTGTCCATTAGGGGACGTTTGGCAATGTCTTGAGACATTCTTGCTTGTCACAATTTGGGTGTGGAGTGAATTTCTATTGACGTCTATAGAAACTAGGAATGCTATTTAGAATCCTACAATGTACAGGACAGCCCTTGACAAAGAACTATCTGATCCAAAATGTAAATAGTGTAAAGTTTTTTTTGTTTTTTTTTTAAACCTGCAGTTTAGAGGGTAAGAACAGAGATTTTATAAAATAGTAGTGGGTTTGACTACAGAAATGGGGTTAATAAGTCCTGTCTTAGAGAGTTATCGAGTTATATGTGCTTTGCAGTATTTGGCATATGGAATGCCACCTAATACTCTGTAAATGTTAGTAATTATCTTTATCAATGTTATTTTTCAAAGTTGATTTCATTGAATTCATTGACTCTAAATTATTTCATTCTTTTATTCATTCAGCAAACATATAATGCTGTGTGTTTAATATTTTACCCCTTTGACCTGCAGTTTTGTTTCTGCCAAGTTTCAATTGAGAAACACATTTAAAAATATTGAGTTGGATTGGTCCATTCATTTTTTAGGTCAGGTTTATTGAAATATAATTTCATAAAATAAAATTCACCCTTTTTCTAAATTTATTGAGACTTGAAAACAAATTTATGGTGTGGATTTATGGTAAGAAAAATGTTTTGCCTTAAATTGGCAGCCAGTTGATATTAGGGGAAATAATACAAAGTAGGGCAAAAGTAGGTTACAGATGTGATATAGGAAACATGGTATTTATTCTTGTAGTATTATTTATTATTTTCCATACCAACAACTGTAAACCTACTTTTACCCCACCCTTTATGTAGTATTAGAATAGGTTTTTAAATGTTATGTTTTTAGATGTATACCATGCAGTTTTACTGCAGTATGCCTTTTATCATAAATCATTTTCTCTTTCTCTTTTGTTTTGTCTTTTTTCCCCCAATACAAGAAATCTCCTTTACAGACGATAGGTGAAGAACAAACCCAGAACCCCTACACTGAACTGCTTGTACTGAAAGCTCACCATGACATTGTACGGTTTCTGGTACGGCTAGATGACTACAGGTAAGAAACTCTATTCAATTAATTATTGTTTGGAAAGAATTCTTAGGGAATTTTATATCAAAAACTTCAGAATTAATCTCTTCTAAAAATCTCAAAACTGATCATTAGCAAAATTTAGTACAATAGAAATTGACCTCTGAATCTTGGTGAAATGGATATCCGAAGTCTTTTTTGCTCAGAAGTCAGGGTTTCATATCTGATGATTTGATCCTTATTTTTTGGGTTTTTTTTTTGACAGCTCAAATTTTTTTGGTGGTTTTTGTTGTTAGTTTTTTGGGAAGTGTATGACTTTAAAATTTGGGTGGAGTTATGTTAAGGCGAACTTAAATTTGACAAACAAATATGGGAAATGTTTAAGTGTCAGATACCTAAGGGAATGTAATATTTTTAGTGGCAGGTGAGGTAAGTATTTAATCTGGATTTGTTGTTATTGATGAAACCCCTTTAAAATTAGTATTATTCAGCAAAGGGAATAGATTCAATAATGTCATAATAACTATGGTGATATATGTTTACTAGAATTATTATGGTCATATTATAAGATAATAAATGTCATGTGTTATATACATGAAACTAATAAAATTGTACAACTATAAATAATAAATAAAATGCACATTATTCTGTACTACTTTGGTAACATATATATAATATTTGCAAATAGATATAAAGGTGTGTAGGTGTTTGGACTATAGGCTTAACTTATTACTGATCTGTTTATTAAACTCTTACTTAATTGTATCCTTATCCTTTGTAGCAAATATCACAATAACAATTACACAATTTAACTTTTATCTTTCCCTCTACAATATAAACCTCATGAGAGTGGGAGCTATGTTTTTCTTGTTCACCACATATCCTTAGTGCCTGGCACAGTGCCTAACATGTAGCAGGCAATTAATAGGTAGTTGTTAAATGAATTAATGAGTCCCCAGACTATTAAGTTATTTGCCATCTTAACTCCCTTACCCCATTTCTGTTGTCTTTATCAATTCTTCCACTATCACCTCTAATTGTCTCTTTTGCCTTTAAAACTGTGTATGTGTGTGTATGTGTGGTTTTTCTTTCCTCATTTTCTAAAAAATATATTTTTATTGACTTCAGAGAGAGGAAGGGAAAGGGAGAGATGGAAACGTCAATGATGAGAGAGAATCACCAATCGGCTGCCTCATGCACTCCCCACACTGGGGATCGAACCCGCAACCCAGGCACGTGCCCCGACTGGGAATTGAACGGTGACTTCTTGGTTCATAGGCTCAACCACTGATCCTAGCTGGGCTCTTTTTTCATTTTTTATTCCATGGTGACTGCTTCTGTGATTATTCCTAATTATGACTATCACTTCTGTTGTCTATTAACCTTCTCTCTGCTTTTCTTTCTTTTGTTTTTAAATTATTTTATCCTCCAGCTTTTATTTACGTATTTATATTTATTATCCCTTTTCTTTTTTTCTCTCTCCACCCTGAGCCAACTCCTTCCAGGCCTTCACCACTCTATTGTCTGTGTTCATATATGCATATTATCTGCTTTTCTTATGTTATTGGTATTTAGTTACCTTTCCCATGTGCAATGCAATTCTGATGCTACCTGGAGTTAGGTCAGATTTACAGGTTAAGGCACAGTCCTGCACGGCACTACCCTCACCTTAGTCACTAGCTGCAATCTCCAGGTTTCCAGGCCGCCCACACTTCTGACCAGTTGGCTATATTGCCACTTTCCCCTTATAATTTGCTAGAATGACCACCAGAACTCAGGAAAGCACTATACAGTTTTATTATAAAGGGCACAATCAGGAGCAGCCAAATGAAAAAGGGCAAGGTCTAAAAAGGGAGATCCTAAATGTAAACTCTATTACTCAGGATCCATCACCCTTCATCAACTCAGTATGTATCACCAAGAGAAAGCTCACTCAAACTTTGAGCATTCAAAGTTTTTGTAGTGGTTTTATACATAGGAATAATTAAATCATTCACCACTTGATTAAACTCAATTTCTAGCCTTTCTTCCTTCCCCAGTTTTGAGGTCAGGCTGATATCTATGGCTCAAAGCCCTAATCCTCTAATTTCATGGTTCATATTTTCCACATGGCTAGCTCCCACCTTTAAACGGTCTAGGGGTCCACCCTGAGTCACCTCATTAGTACAAACGCAGGTCAAGTCTGAGGAGTCCAGCTTCCTTCAGAAAACATGGACAGAGTCCAGCCAAATTATTATACAACTCGAGGCCCAATGTTGCCGCCACCAGCTGGGACTTCCTGTCCCCCAGCTGCTGGCCAGGGCCTCCCTTCGCACCGCCTTGGCCTGGTTCCGCCCACTCACCTGCTCCACCATCCTGCCACATCCTGCTTTTATTGGGACCCATTGGGTCTGGCAGCACCTCCACTGTCGCCTGTTGCTAATGTCTGCCATGTTCCGCACCACTCCCTGGTGGTCAGTGCACGTCTAACTCCCTATGGGTCAAAATCTCGCCCATAGGGACAATTTGCATATTAGTCTTTTATTATATAGGACTAGAGGCCTGGTACATGGATTCATGCACCGGTGGGGGTCCGTTGGCCTCTCGCAATCCAGGACCCCACCATGCATGGTCAGGGCCGGGGAGGGACTGTGGGAGTGCTCCAGGGCCCATCTGGCCCATCTGGCCCAGTCCCGATTAGCTGTACCCCAGCAGCAAACTTACCTACGTTTCAGAGCATATGCCCCCTGGTGGTCAGTGCACATCATAGCTACTGGTTGAAAGATTGAACAGTCACTTAGGCTTTTATATGTATAGACAAGATACTCCTCCTCAACTTTTGCTTGAAGATTCATCTCATATATATTATTAGTCTATCAACTTTATTTTTCTGTTGTGATATAAGCCAAACAAATTATAACATGTTAACCATAGTATAATAATCTTCAGCGTTTTTGGTAATGTTTGTTGTTGTTGAGTACGAAGAGATACTGTATTTTATTTAGTCATATCTTTGAAACTAAACATTTCTGGGAAGATAGGATATTGAGCAGTTCAAGTTTTCTTGTACCATATTTTACCATAGAAAATTCGTAGGTAGGTTAAAAAATGCTCGAATAATTTCTCAGGTCATAATCACTAATATAATATTTGAATCTTAAGGAATCCTCACATCATTTTGCCTAAAAAAGTTAAGTAAAAAATATGTAGTTTACTTTCAGGATGTAGTCTTTAACTCTTTATATAGATTAACTGCTAAGATTCCATGTTCATTGCTATCTGCCCTCAGACATGTCCTCTAAGCCATTCTGAGTACCTAGTTAGAAGAAGACTCCAGAAAAGGCCCTCTTGTAGAATAATGATTCTTGTCCAACTGCTGTTATCTGATTACATTTTCCTCACAGGGGTGGTCATGTATGATACAGTAAAGTTCTATAAACAGTAAAAAGCTATAGACAACTACACCAGTTATCTGTTTATTGCTCTGTCAAAAATCACCCCAAAATTCAGTGGTTTAAAACAACCATTATATATTTAGTTCACTATTTTGCAGGGTGGCAATTTGGGTTAGGCTCACTGGGTAAGTTGTTTTGTGTGTGTTTCCCCCCATCTGCATCATGGTTGGCTTACCTTGGTTAGGTTTAGTTATGCATCTGTGGTTAACAGGTAGATTGGCTGGGGCTGGCAGTTAACAGTGACTGGGCTCTCTCTCCATGTGAGTGCTCAAATGCTTGTTCACTTAGTGATCAGGGAGTTCTAATACCAGCAAAATGGCAAGCCCAATGTAAAACTTTTCAAGTCTCTGTATACTATTTGCTGTTGTTTCATTGGCTAAAACAAATCAGGAGCTGGCACAAATTCAGTACGTGGATAAATAAACTCTACCTCTTGAAGCAACTAATGCTTTATGCAAGTGATGACATTAGGAAGGAGAGGACTTTGTGGTTATTTTTGCTATCTAACAGAGTGAATCTAAATGTCTAAAATAAATGGGGGGGGAGTGGGGGGAGAATGCACCCTACTTTTTGTTTTTTTGCAATAAAGAAGAGATTACTACATGAATCATATTTAATTCTTGGTACTCAAGTCATTACTATGTCAAAATTTCCATGGAATTAAAATCTGAAGTTTTTCAGTCAGTCACAGGCCTTTGGAACTTTCAATCTGTGTATTGTTTTTAAAAATTTAATTTCATAGTGTATGCAAAAAATAACTGAAAGTCATTATTAATAAGAAAACAAAAAATCTACAAACTATTAATATTTATTACAAATAGAATTAAGAGCTTAATATTTTCATTCTTTAACAGTTTAATTTAGAATTATCTTCATCATTGCATATGTACATTATTTATGCATTGTCAAATTACCAAAATACCTTAAATAAACATTATATTGTTACACTTTTTATGTTTTTACTTAGTTTTTGTAGACATAGCATTCTAGTTTTTTGGTCAGCTGTTGTAATCCAGGTTTCACGCTTCAGGTATTTAGATAATGTCAGTTTATTGAGAATTTTGCAGAAGGATTTTCTTGTTTTCTTGGTGGCTCAGCTAAAATCAGTGAGTGGAAAATTTTCTCAGATTGGTTTTTGAAGATACCAAATAAATCCTGTATAACATAACAGACAGCTGCCTTTTCTTTTCTTCTTCAGTATTTTTTGAACATGAAGTGAGGGTCATATTGATTGGGAGATCACTAAAGAAGGCTAAGACTCAGCAAGAGTCTTCTAAAAAGTGGGCTGTGTTAAAATTGTATGTAATACTCTAGTGCTAAAATTATATATAATACTCCAGCATTTGACACATTAAACTAAACTGAGTTTGTAACACATTTTAAGAGTAGTTTTTTCTGTTGCTCATTTGACCATTCCTTGCTACTCTAGGAAATAGACAAGATTATATAGGATGGTGATCATGACTGGAAATGAATTAGGTGACCCGTGAAATGCCAGACTGGAGAACAAAAAAATGTGCTTCTAGAATGGCTGGTGAAGCTTTATATTCACAAGAAACTAAACAAACTCAGTATGGTTTGATAATTCACTGAACAAATAATATACTACGTCTTTAAGAAAATATTTTTAAGCTAGGGATAACTTTCCACAAACATTCAGATAAAATAAATCAATAGTCAAGATGGATTTCCCTAGGAAGCAGGCAATAAAATAGAGTTAAGCATGCAAAAAGTTTATTAAAAATATCAATATTTTGGGGAGAGAAGGGAGCAGGAATGAATACTTTTATAAAGTTTTTAAAAATTTCTATTTCAGAGAGGAAGGGAGAGGGAGAGATAGAAACATTAATGATGAGAGAGAATTATGGATTGGCTGCTTCCTGCACGCCCCCTATTGTGGATCAAGCCTGCAACCGGGGCATGTGTCCTTGACTGGAATCGAACCCAGGACCCTTAATCCCTTTCCAATTAAAAAATATGTAGTTCTATATTCAAATGCTATTAACAGACTGTCAGACTGTATTTGGCCAATTTCCTATCTACTGGATAATCTTTTAGCTCCTATAGTAGGAGATGTAACCAAATGGTTTTGAAGTGGGTACTAATTATAGGATTTGTCTGAGCCAGTGAAGACAACAGGTACATATGAGACTTTGAAACTGAATCTGAGAAATTTGAACTTGAAGTCCAGTTTTGGGTGTTAAAGAAAATGTTACTTGACTGAAATAGTGAAATTTTAGGAATCTTCTATAGGGATAAAAATTCAGGAACAAAATAATTTTTGTGTCCTAGTGTTATGGGCAAATATAGAATATGATGTTGGCTTTAAAAAGTAGAGTACTTTTACAGAGAAGGGAATAGAAATAATTAACTTATTGAAGCACATGGTTTATCTGTCACAAGTCAGGGTTTACTATAATTTTAAAGCAAGGAAAGACTTTAAAGTTTCTTTACAGATCTCCCTCATTCTTACATTTATTCCAGTTTATTCATTGTAACACTGTAAATGATCCCTCAGTACCTGGCACAGATCCTAGCCGGTATTCGTCAATATTTGCTAAATTAGCTTAAATAACTTAATCTGCATTAATATTAGTAAATCAGAATATCAGTAATAAGGTTTGATGGTTCTTGGTAATCTTAGCACTTACATGTCACCAATGATTTATTTTTTAACTTTTTTCCTCTAACCAGATTTGTATCTGCTGGTGATGATGGACTTGTAGTTGTGTGGAATGCCCAGGTGTGTATTGATTTTGTTGGATTGTGTAATAAAGATATGACTGTATAGTTGAGTATACATTCATAAATATTAATATACCTGCATATTAGTAGACAGACTAATTAATACTTGAAAAGGCATACTTGGGAAGATTTCATTTAAATTGGGAGCCAATATTTCATAATAGAAACTTTTTTAATAAAGATTTTTTTTCTGAGAAACAAATACCAAGATGTGAAAATAAAAGTTTAATCTTACCAAACAAAACTTACCAATAATTATGTAATGACTCTGAAAATGAATCAAGTGTTGATTTTTGTGGCAATTTTTTTTTCAAAAATTATGATTACATGATGTAACATGCTTCTCATGTTTGAACTTAAGAGCAATATAATAAAAGGCTTATTAAAAAAATACTTAAGACTTGACCAAATTTCTCTGATATCTCTCTTCATGACCCTTTGATACTCAGATTATTCTCTTTTGAAGTATCTGTCTTCTCTCATGGTCTGATCTGTCAGATCCTCATTTTTCAATGGCTTTGCCTGTGGTTAAAGGAGTTCTTTAACATGTTCATACATTCATGAAATCTTGTAACCTTGGAAAGATTTTCAATTTGTCATATTTACATTGTGTTTTATAGTATGTTTACTACTTGGGAAGTCCATGAGAGTCTGATGGGTGGGAATAGCTGTTGCCATTAAATAGAGTTGGAGTGGAGGCTAACTTTATGAGTACATTATTGGAGATAGATATATTTGTTGATACGTTATTGGATATAGATATATTTGTTGCTGACTTTTTTCCCCCTCCCACAACTGTATAACTGTGAAGTCAAATAACAAATACTTGGTAAGGAGCTGACTTTTTTTTTTCTTGCACAGCTTTTTAACTCTGGATACTTAAATAACAAATACTTGGATAAGGAGGACTTCCTATTTTTTTCCTACTGATTAAGTTACTGAAATTTTTATGCTTAATTTATCCAATTATATTCTTACAATCATATGGAAAGAGTATTTCTTTAAATTTTATATGAAATATGCTAAAATTTATATTATTTATCAGAAAATACTTCAAATTGTTTATGGCTAAGTAATTTCAAATAGAATGTATGCATTTTCTGCATAGTGATTCTTCTTAGTGTTGTTGAAGTTGTTTAACTTGTGAAATAATGAACCTGTTAACATTTCATTGGTATTTCAGACAGGAGAAAAACTTTTGGAACTCAATGGACACACTCAAAAGATAACAGCTATTATTGCATTTCCTTCCTTGGAAGCATGTGAAGAAAAAAATCAGCTCATCTTGACAGCCTCTGCTGATAGAACAGTTATTGTATCCTTTAGTCTGGAAGAGAGTGCAGTAGCTATACTGACTCAAGGGACCAGTAAATACATTATTAGTCTTTAGGCTTTTGGGGCCTGTTTGCACATTCCTGTTTAGCAAAAATGATTTTGTTCTAGCTTTCATAAAACACTTCTTAAAAGCATTAGGCATCTGAAAAGTATTAGACTGAAATAGCAGGTTAAGTTATATTATTGATAGAAACCCCATGAACTAAAACTGTTCTTTCTAGAGTTACTATTATATAAAATAGATGAAATGGAGAAAATGAGCTTAAAAATACTTAATATTCTCAGTTTGCTTTTAAATTTAGGGAAATAAAGATCGGTTGGACTGGGAAATAATTTACTTTGGCTTTTTTGTTTGTTTGTTTTCTGCTCGTTGTACAGCAAAGAAAAGTTAATAGCCCCAATCCATAAGAACCTTTTGAGAACCCAGTCTGACAGAAAAGTGAATTGCCATTAGCTTAGTGTTTAATATTAGTATTTAGTATTTAAAAATAAAATTTAAAAAGTATGTTACCTTTCTTTCCCCCTTTTAGGTAAAATTTTAAAATGTAATGACATTTTATAAAGTGCTTACGTGTGCCACACATTGTTTTGTTTTATATAAATCTATTTGATTTTTACAATAAGTATTTTTGTTCTCATTTACAGATATTAGAGGCAAAGAGAGGTTAAGTAACTTGTCCAAGGTCATGCGGCCAGCATAGGGTAGAACGTAAGCAGTCTGACTGTAGAGCTGAGTTCTGAACCACTATATAATAATACTGCCCTTTAAAATATTTTCCTTAGGCTGGCTAGTGTTTCTCAGTGGTTGAGCAGTGACCAATGAACCAGGAGGTCAAGGTTTGATTCCTTGTCAAGGCACATGCCCAGGTTTCAGGCTCAATCCTCAGTAGGGGTCATGCAGAAGTCAGCCAATCAATGATTCTCATTATTGATCTCATTGATGTTTCTCTCTTTTTCTCTTTCTCTCTTCCTCTCTTCCTCCTTCCTCCTTCCTCTCTGAAATCAATAAAAATCTATTAAAAAAATACTTTCCTTAAACAAATTTAGCCCCTTAAACTTTTTATAAGAAATTTGGATTTGTGAAGGCCATAGCCAAATGCTATGGATAACTGTAATCCTGTAATCTCTCATGACCTTTTTTTTTTTTTTAAATTACCATAGATTACCTTTGAAAAGCCTCTGCTCATTGAAAATTCTGTTTAACTAGCTTCAAGCATTAGTGAAACAAGTTTCAAAGTAAGCCCAAAGGAGTCAGTGTTCCTCAGGCTTCTATAAACCATATGTATACTTTAGGACACTTAAACAAGCTTCTCAGCAAAAGTGATTTCTAGACAAGTTGCCAGTAGGTGAAAACATTTTAAGAAAATGTTTAAATGGTGATAAATTGTGAGGGGATTACAATATTATGTATATAAGGACATAAAATTCACTCATATTTTTAGGTCAGGGTAGCTTTGTTGCTATTGCTCTGTTGAGGCAAATATTTTATTGACTAAAGCTCTTTTTAAATTTGTTTTCAGTATCAGTATAATCTCTGCAAAAGCAGAATTTAAAATGCTTTTTTATTAGACGATTCCTAAAGTACTACTTAGAGGCAATTATTACAATACAGTATAGAGATGAGTAGCTGGGGCAGTATCAGTATAAACAGTATAAAATGATGGTATAGACTGATTTTCTTTGCTGAATGACTTTGTTGAAAATAATTCCAGGGTGCTTTGCTTGCAGTTCTTTTACTCAGGTGAATTCTAAATTAACTCAGCTTGGGCCTTCACTATTAACTAAAATTTTATTAACTAAATGCTAAGTGTAGATTTAAAAAAAATTTGTCAAGTGATAGTCTTAAAAGTTTGTATGTACATACATATTTATACATATTTTATATATTATGTGAATGTGTTTTCAGATATGATGTAAAATGTGTATCTTACTATAGGAAATGGTGTGAAAAATTTGAAAATTGTCATACTCCTTAGGGTCAGACTAACGTTGGACATTTTATGAGAGGTCCTCTAATTATATATATATATATATATATATATATATATATATATATATGTAATAGGAACACATGGTTACTATCTTTTTTTAATCAGGATAACAGTAGTTAATTACTGTTATATATAACTAACAGATAATTATATAACAGTATAATTATAAAAGTAGTCTATATGGTGGACTATTTTGGAGAATAAACTTTAAAATTTAAACAGTTGCAATATTTAATGTCTATTAAGATTCAGTTTTCAGACCATTCTTCCTGTTGGCATTTTCAAATAGTTTGACAGTAAAATTTACCTGAAAATTATTGTAGCTTGTAAGCTTACTGTTCTAAGTTGATGACTCACTATATTAATTAATTTTTGTAGTAGTGCAAACATTAAATATTTTATGCCTTATTTCTACCTAAATGTGTGACATTTGTAACTTAATTATTGGAAAAGTTATAAGATTTGAAATGTTTAGAAATTATTTCTTAACATAAATTTAGGTATGGAATTGTGATACTGGCAGGCAAGTTCAAAAAGTGTCATGCTTTCAGTCTACTGTAAAGGTAAGATTATAAGTCAATATTTTATGGTAATAATTTTTTTGTCTGAGAAAAAACTGTTAAGTTTGATGAAATTACTTTTGTGGGTTAAAAAATTATTTCTCCTGCCCTAGCTGGTTTGGGTCAGTGGATAGAGCCTGTAATGATTCACATTACAGAAAAAGTTCTTATAAAGTACTTTTAGTCGACCTGCAGACTAAAGGTTCCCAGGTTCGATTCCTGCCAAGGGCACATGCCCTGGTTGTGGCTTGATTTCCCCCCCACCCCCTTTCCCCCCTCCCAGTAGGGACGTGTAGGAGGCAGCCAATTAATGATTCTCATCATTGATGTTTCTATCTCTCTTCCTCTCTGAAATCTATTAAAAAATATATTTAAAAAAATTATTTCTTCCACACATAGTTAGTTATTTTATTCTTCTAAGATTAGATTTTTAGAAGTATATATTTTAAATGCTAGAATGTTTGAATTTGAAGTTAGAGCAAGCGATGAATCTCTATAGCAAGATAAGTGTGAAATTGTAAAAAGAGGCAGTCCTTACAGAATGACTCTACAGCAGTAATTAGTATGTTTCTTCATACATTGAAATAAAAACATGGAATAATTTGTCCCTCATACTCTGGCTTCTATAAAGTCATAAAGATAAGATATGTTTATAATAGCTAAGATCTGGAAACAGCTCAGGTGCCCATCAGTAGGTGAGTAGATAAAAAGGATGTCCATTTACACAATGGAATACTATGCAGCTGTCAAAAAAGAAGGAACTCTTACCCTTTGTGACAGCATGAATGGACCTGGGAGCTTATTACACTAATTGAAATAAGCCAGTCAGAGAAAGACAAGTATCACATAATCTCACTTATATGTGGAATCTAATGAAAAATCAAACTGACAAATAAGATAGGACCAGAGGTATGGATACATAGAACAGACAACAGACTGACAGATCTCAGAAGGGAAGTGGATGAGTGGGGAGACTGGAAGAGATTAACTAAAGAACATGTATGCATATATGTACAGCCCAGGGACACAGACAGTAATGTGGTGATGACTAATGGCAGGGTGGGCCTGAGTGGAGGGAAGCAAAGGGCAAGGAAAGGGGGACATCTGTAATAGTGTCAACAATAAAGAGAAATAATTAGTAGGATAAATTAGTCCTAAGGAAAAAGATGTTAGTTGCTTAGTTCCAAAACAAAATTTTATGGGGCTAATTGGTTGCTACTATTAAGTTCATTCATTTTACAGTTATTAATTGGGGCTTATTACATGAGAGGAATTCTGCTACATGTTGGAGATACAGACTTGGATAACGCTTGGTTCTTTGATGCCTATAGAAGAAATTACCTTAAATGTTCTCAGAAATGTGTCTTTCAATAATGTGGGCAAGTTTGGAGAAAGATGCTAGTAAAATGAGATAATGTTTTCTTTAAAGATAACTGATCTCTAAATTGGAACCAACACTTAAGAAAACAAACAAAAAATCAAAAAACCGAAAAAGAATTGCTGTCTGCCAACTGTCTTGTATATCACTTTTTTCCTGAAAGGCAGTGTCTCTGGTAGCCATCTCATGCTACTACGCTCTTCTAGTTATCAATTTAGTAAAGTTTATGGGGAAGAAAGTGCCATTTACTGTATGCTGTATCCAATTTAACAATGTACTGTCTTTGAAGAGGCCATTTAAGTACTGACTGATAAAAAATTTGACAAGCTGATCCTAAAATTCATATAGAAGTAGGGTAGGACCTCTTGAAATAGAAACTGCGATGGTTTTTTCCAACCTTTATTATTCCAGCAGTTTTTTATTTTTATTTTTTATTTGATTTATTTTTTACAGAGAGGAAGAGAGAGGGATAGAGAGCTAGAAACATCCATGAGAGAGAAACATTGATCAGCTGCCTCCTGCACACCCCCCACGGGGGATGTGCCCACAACCAAGGTACATGCCCTTGACCAAAATTGAATCTAGGACCTTTCAGTCCGCAGGCTGACACTCTATCCACTGATTCAAACTGGTTTAGGCTATTCCAGCAGTCTTAAAAGTAATCCCAGCCTATGTCAGGCAGAACCTTGTCCTTTTTGCTTTTATTCTTCTCACTTGTTCTAGCCCTTGTGCTCACTTGAATCAGTGGGTGAGGAAAGTGCTATTAAAAGTGTGGACTTTAAAGTACCATCCTATCTAATAAAGAGGGAATATGCTAATTGACCCTCACATCATCGCAAAGATGTCAACGTCCACAGCCAATAAGGAGGAAATATGCTAATTGATTGCCATGCCCTCAAAGATGGTGGTGCCCACAGCCAGTCCCCTCAGCCCTGTTGGGGCAGCAGGTGTGTGGCAAGGCCTGGCCAGCCCTGTGCGCCTGCCTCTGGAGTCCCCCAGCCCCTTTAATCCCCCAGCTACCCAGGGCCAGCCTGAGGTGCAGGCAAGCCTCAGATGGCAGCTGCTCAGCCACCCAGGCTGATTGAGGCTCAGGTAACCAGGGCTGGCTGAGGCTTACACTGACAGCAGTGGCAGCAGCAGAGGTGTGATGGGGTGTACCCTTCTCCTGATTGCTGGGTTGCCTCCTGCCCCTGAGGGCTCCCGGACTGTGAGAGGGATAGGACAGACTGAGGGATGGCCCCCCTCCAGTGCATGAATTTTTATGCACCAGGCCTCTAGTTAAAGATAAAGGACTTCTACAGACCTTAAAATACTTTCAGTATTTATGATATTAATTTGAAGATACATAAAGACTAAGGCCATATTTTCAGTTTTATTTAAAAAAGCAGCTTATTTTAAGCCTTGTGTATTAGATGTCTGTTATTAAATAAAAAATTACCTCAAAACTTAGTTTCTTAAAACAAATACCTCACAGTGTTTGTGGTCAGTAAAAGAGAGCAGCTTAGCTGGATAGTTCTGACTCAGGATGTTGTCATCTGAAGGCTTGACTGGATTTGGAGGTTCCTATGGGACTCACATATTTGGGAAGTGTTGGTGGTTGTACAGAGGCTTCACTTTCATGCCAGGGGGTCTTTCTCCATGTGGCTGCTTGTGTATGTTTGCTCTAGAAAGAGATCTAAGAGAGAGCAAGGAGGAAACCACCAAGTGTCTCATGTCTTTGTAAGTCACACACTATCCTTTCTGCCACATTCTGTTCATTAGAAGCTAGTTACTTCATAGAGCCCACATTCAAGGGGGGGTAATTAAGCTTCACTTTTGAAGGAAAGGGTATCAAAGATTTGGGGACATATTTTAAAACCTCCAATGAATGCATGAACTTCTAAACTTACATATATTTCTCAAATTTTGCAGTGTTTAACATTTCTTCAGAGACTAGATGTTTGGCTGTCTGGTGGGAATGACCTATGTGTGTGGAACCGAAAATTAGATCTCCTATGTAAGACCAGTCACCTTTCTGATACAGGTAAAAACAAATTAAGGTAACTGTGAACCAAGAGTGACAGACTCTAAAAGACACAGTGAATCTTCAAAGAGATGAACACAGGGGTACGGAGGCAGTACTTTTCTTTGCAGTTCTGAATGTAACATGTAGCCATATTCTCCAGGTTGATTAAGGGTTGCGTAAAATATATTTTCATCTCAAATTGGAAGGAGAAGATTTCCCTCATTTTGGCTTCCTCATCCCTTTTAACAGAATTTCTCAAAGTGGTTAAGAAAAACTTTTAATATATGATCAGCAAACTCTAAACATGTTGATACCTGAAAGCACTTTTGTGGCTTTACAATAGCACTTTAAAAAAAATTTTTGGGGATCACTGGTCTTTCAATAGATTTCTAAGGATGACCTCATTTTACATTTGGTTTTAATAAAAAGTTTATTCATGAGTAAATTTATTAACAAAGTTCTATTTTCTCAGAATTCTGTTTACAGACATTTTTTGTTTTAACAGAAAAAAAAAAAATCAATTTTGACTTCTATAGATACCAATGATTGTAAAGAATAAAATTAAAATTTATTCAGGGTAAAAACATTTAAGTATATATGAGTAAATTTAAATGACAATAACCTTGAAGTTATGTGATAAACTATTAACTATTTCTGTTCTAAAAGTAATTGAATGAACCCATGGACATGCTATAAAAAATATTATTAATTATTGACATCTTAAAGGTAGTAGAAGCTCTGTGAATTGAATATATAGTTCATAATTGAAAATAGCTTATTTCCACATAGATAATATAAAACTAGAGGCCCAGTGCACGAAGATTTGTGCAAGAATGGGCCTTCCTTCCCCTGGCTGCTGGCACCGCCTTTGCTCTGGCCTGGATCCGCCTTTCTTCTTACCCACACTGCACCGAGGCTCAGTGCGGCTGGGGTGGCGCAGAACACCTGCGTCATCGCCATGGCAACGATGCAAGTGTCCTGCCCGGCCCCCAGCTGCTTGACTCCTGTGTATGCAAATTAACCTGCCATATTTGTTGGGGTAATTTGCATACTCACTACTAATTGGCTGGTGGGCATGGTGGAATGTTGAATCTGATTAATCCAATTTTGTAAATATTAAATTAATTAAAAACATGTTATTTAAAAGCCCCTTTCTTAGCCGTTGACTGTTGGCTAACTCATTTACTATCAGGGAACCCACTCAGGATTCTTAAATTTAAATTAAGAAAAATGCCAATTTTATATCTCCTTTGAGCTAAATATTTTGTAAATGGTGAGGGTGATTATTTTAAGGGATCCCTGGTAAATAAGTTTACTACAATATAATGTTCAAAGAGTATATCCTCCCCTTATTAGATCAGTAGTCTTCCAAAGGCCTCACCCATTTTTCACAAAATCATTTTCTGTGTATAACCAAGCAAGTGTGATATAGAAAATGGTGTGTGCTTTATTGTGACCACTCCCTTTATTGTAAATGACTGACATAAAACTGAGAATGATTTTGTTTTTTATGTAACTATGAAGAAAACGATTTTACCTTCGTTTTATATTTCTGAAGGGATCAGTGCTTTGATCGAAATACCTAAGAATTGTGTTGTGGCAGCAGTTGGCAAAGAACTGAGTGAGTATGACTCCTTTTTTATTCTATTTTATTTTATTTTATTTTAAACTAGAACTTGTATACACATTTTGGAAAGACTAGTTAATATCTCATTTAAGGAACATCTGCCCCTGCCCCAGTCTTGGCCTCCTGGGGTTGTTGAAGTGATATGGAGACCTAGCTATTTTCAGGATATTAAGTCAGTTTTTGTCTTACCCATGTTCTAACATAGCCAAGTGTAGCAGCTAACATCACTCCTCTTATGCCAGAGAAGGCCTTAGATCACATATTCCTCTCTGTTGCTGATCTGTACACATACTAGTACACTTATTTAACAAACATTAACCACATGAAACAACTGTCAACACTTTTAATAAAATTATACCTGCTTTTTCACTTAGTAATTTTCAGGTTGGTAGCACCCATAGAAGGATCACTAGAATGGAATATTCTTGAAGTTAAGCGCCTCCTTGATCATCAAGATAATATTCTTTCATTGGCTAATATCAATGGTAAGCTCAATGTGTAAGTGCTTATCTTATGTAAAATTCTATACTTGTTAACATAATCTGTTATGAGCTTCAGTCTTGTTCCAGGGTTTCTATAATTATCTTCATTGAAATAATTTTGATTAGTAGGGTGGCAGTCTTTTATATTGTGAAATTCAAGGCAGTGGAACTAATGAAGTTTCCTAGATTGGTAGGGTAAGATTTAGGCGTAAGGAGAATAAAGTGAGGAGAGAGAAGAGATGGAGGAGAGCATCATCGTGGGCTCTGTGGGATGATTGTCGTAGGCTGTAAATACTAATGCTTGGTAGCATTTTGGCATTCTTGGCAAATGGTTCTGGTTAGTCCTAATTGTATAATTTATACAGCAAGTACATACTTACAGTTGAATGAGTAGGATTTAAGCAATTGTTTTCATGATTGAAGACTCAGAAAATAACACCAAACTAAGTGAAAGGTCTGCAGAAAATGAGTCATATCTGTCCTTCCTCAAGTTTGTGAATTTTGACTTGCTAGACTTCCTATTTAGCTTCATAATAATTTAAAAAATATTTTGTATTGATTTTTTTTAGAGAGAGGTGATGGGAGAGGGAGAAAAAGAGAGGAGGGAGAGGAGGTGACATATATATATATATATATATGAGAGAGAGAGAGAGAGAGAGAGAGAGAGAGAGAGAGAGAGAGAGAGAGAGAGGACACATTGATGTGAAAGAGAAATATTGATCAGTTGCTTCCTGTGCATATCTGGACAGGGGACTGAACCTGAAACCTGAGCATGACCTTTTGGTACATGGGACGACTCAACCAACCAGGGAAGCTTCATAATGATTTTAATGAGTGTCTCTGTAAGCCCAGTCTGACATCAGATGGCAGGATAGAATCCCAGTCAACAAATCCTGCCATTTATCTGGTTCACTTTCAAATAAAGTGACATATCATCAGAGTTATTCTCGATGATCTCTGTTGAGGTCAGATGAGAGGCCTTTTGGGTGGCTTTACTTCTGTAGTCTGGAGGAGTCTGTAAGAGGGTTCTATAATAGATGCCGTAATATGATAGTGGGAGGACTGGACTGTACCTCCTGACCTAAGACCTTTTGAGCAATACTTTGCATAAACATGCCAAGAAGGGAAAGGGGTACAGACAGCACTAAGGGTAGTCTCCATTTGTATGCCATTTAGTCACATTTTTCAGTCCATCAGTGAGAATGTCTCTTCCATTTCCACAGTCCTCCTCTCCAATAGCCATCTTCTTGTACAACCCAGCTGCAAAGGACTAGACTTGTCTATGGTGTTAGAAGTAACAATGTTGGGAGCACTCCTTTATTTCTCTCTGGGGGCTCTTTTTCCTCTCGCCATGGATGGCAGCACAAAAGGCAAATTCTTATTTGAAAGATCCTCTGGCACTGAGCAATAAGCTCCAAGGCCTCAGAGCTGCTGGAAAAAGACAGCTATGTTCTGACCCATTGAACTGGTCATGCCTAGTTGTCTTGTTTTAGTCGAAGCATTGGTACCATTGACCCAGCATGGTTCCTTAATAACCTTGATGGAATATTACTGAGGTAGCCTTAACTTCATGGTACTTCTTTTACTGTGTAATATGTTGAGAAGTTTATAACATTTTTTTTAATTGTTTTTAAAAATATATATTTTATTGATTTTTTTACAGAGAGGAAGAGAGAGGGATAGAGAGTAAGAAACATCAATGAAAGAGTATCATCAATCAGCTGCCTCTTGCACACCCCCTACTGGGGATGTGCCCACAACCAAGGTACATGCCCTTGACTGGAATTGAATGCGGGACTTTTCAGTCCACAGGCCAACGCTCTATCCATGGAGCCAAACCGGTTTTGTCAAGAAGTTTATAACATTTTAACCAAGAAATCTTTCTTCAAGTATTTCTTTGCCAACTTCTTAAGGTGAAGAAAATGGAAAACTGAAGCAAAAAATTTAATGAAAACTACAGAAAAGCCCTAGTACTTTTTACTTTATAAACTCCATGACTGTAAATTTATGGTACAGATAATAAGGATATATAGGAATCATATATGGATGAGTAGTCTGGTAAGATGTGAACATGACATTGTGACAGTCTCATCTTGTACATAGGCATGTCTACCTTGCTGCAGATTTTGGCAGCTTTGAAATGATTTATGTTGTACAATTCTCAGCTCCACTCTCAGGCCTGCTTCTTTGTCCCGCCAATTCCAGTGAAAGGTGTGGCCAGTTACTGGGTTTGTAACTCACAGGGGAAGTGCATTTTCAGGGAGGGCCCCAGGGCAACCTTGGAATGGTAGACAAATGTGAATAATGAATACCATGTTGCCAAAGATATCTGAATTCCAGGCAGAAGTTTTCTAAGGCAGACCTACAAGATAAACCTTGTGTCTATCTTTTTGACAAAGGGCTCTAGGTATTTCATTTATTTTATTCCTTTTTGTGTGTGTGCTGATAGCATGGTAAAGTAATCACAAAGTATTAGTACTTGAGAGTGGTGGGTAGACAGATGCCAGGTGAGATTTTCATACTAAGTGACTTTTGAAAGTCCATCTGCATATAATACATGACCGAGGTGGTTTGGTGTGAAACATTTTGAATGACCTGTTTGGGAATATAAATTTACCCAGAGATAAATTGCATTGACTTAAGTGAGTGCCAGTAATTTTGTTTTTTGAAAATTTTCAAGTGGACACAAATACTTTTATCTATTGCATAGGCATCACAACACTTGGAGGATTAAGTCAGAGCAGGCAACTTTGTGGTCTCAGTAGGTTACATTAACTGTGTAGGACACATGCAGAGTTAGAGCCAAGGATCTTCACTCCTTATTTTCTCTAGTTCTTTTGTAATTTGACTGAAGTTGGAAAGAGGAGGATGTAAAAGGTCATAAAAAGATTAGTACTCCTTTAACTTTCTCACTATTAAAATTAGGAGCCTATTTCTTGGTTGGGGATGTGCCCGCAACCAAGGTACATGCCCCTGACCGGAATTGAACCCGGGACCCTTCAGTCCCCAAGCCGACGCTCTATCCACTGAGCCAAACCGGTTTCGGCTATATATGTCTTTTATGTATACTTTCCTCTGGATAAATTCCTAGAAGTGGACTTGTTTTATCAATGGGTTTACATGTTTTTAAAGGTGTATTTCCAAATTTGGAGGGATTATATCACTTTATACTAGAATATCGTAGTGTGGGAGTGTGCTGATTCCCTTTTCTTTTATTAGCATTTGGGTATTTTCCTGTTTTATAATCTTTCCCGTTAGTAAGTCGGTCAGTAGTATCTCATTGCTCTTGAATGTTTTTTTTATTATTAAGGGAACATCTTTTCTTAATGTTTACTCACCATTTATATTTCTTGTTTTGCCAGTTCAGAACCTTTGCCTATTTTTTTCTGCTGAAGTATTTATCTTGATCTTAGTGATTTCTAAGAACTCCTTATGTATCAAATATAATAAACCTATTTTGCCTTAGTTGGAGTGTTATCCTGTACACCGAAATGTTTCAGGTTCAATTCCTGGTTGGGGCACATGTGGGAGGCAAACGATCAGTGTTTCTCACATGATATTTCTTTCTCTCCCTCTCTCCTTCCTCTCAAAAAAATAAAAAATAAAAATAAAATAAATCAATGAAAAACACACAAACGTATCCTTGGGTAAAGATTTAAAAACAAAAATAAAAATCCCACCTATTTTGACATCTAAGTCGCAAATTTCCCCCATCTTTTTAAAATATATATTTTATTGATTTTGTACAGAGAGGAAGGGAGAGAGATAGAGAGTTAGAAACATCAATGAGAGAGAGTCATCGATCAGCTGCCTCTTGCACACCCCCTACTGGGGATATACCCACAACCAAGGTACATGCCCTTGACCGGAATCGAACCCGGGACCTTTCAGTCCCCAAGCCTACACTCTATCCATTGAGCCAAACCGGTTTCGGCTCCCCCATCTTTTTGTCATTTAAATGTGTTGGTTTTTTTTTTCTAGGCAGATATTAACTCAGATGCCTTTCCCCAACCCCCACCCTGCCTCCTTTAGAGCCTTTTACTACATATTAATAAAAAGTATTCATTTTAGTTTTCTTCATTCCTTTAAGTATCTTCAATATTTTTAAAAATATATATTTTATTGATTTTTCACAGAGAGGAAGGGAGAGGGCTAGAGAACTAGAAACATTGATGAGAGAGATACATCGACCGGTTGCCTCCTGCACACCTGCCACTTGGGATGTGCTCGCAAACAAGGTATATGCCCTTGACCGGAATCGAACCTTGGACCTTTCAGTCCACAGACCAACGCTCTATCCATTGAGCCAAACCAGTTTCAGCTATCTTCAATATTTTAATCTCTTTGTAACTTATTTTGGTGTGAAACAATAGAAGTAATATATCTTATATATGGCTCTGTACCAAGTTCTTGGCACAGAGCTTCTAAAACTTACAATTTTCTAAGTCAGTGGTTGGCAAACTGCGGCTGGAGAGCCACATGCGGCTCTTTAGCCTGTTGAGTGTGGCTCTTCCACAAAATACCATGTGCAGGCGCACACCTACAGTGCGATTGAAACTTCGGGCCCATGTGCAGAAATCGTTTTTTGGCTCTCAAAAGAAATTTCCATCGTTGTACTGTTGATATTTGGCTCTGTTGACTAATTAGTTTGCTGACCACTGTCCTAAGTGATAAGAGTACAATGAGCATCTTTTGCTTTAATATTTCCTGACATAGAGTACTGATCTCTTGGAATTTCCTGGGTGATGGCAGTATCTTTTGTTCTGATGAGGCCACTCTTTCTTGGTGGGCTCCTGGATGGGCCTGGTTACCAGAAAAACCAACCCATGATAAGAAGCTTGGAATTTTCTATTCCCCGGTTTTCCAAAGAGGGGAGAGGGGCTGGAAATGGAGTTAATAATTGATCTTGCCTACATGATGAAGCTTTCATAGAAATGCCAACAGTATGGGATTCAGAGAGTGTCCAGATTGCTGAACCTGTGGAGGTGCTGGGGGAGTGGTATGCTTGGAGGGCATGGAAGCTCATAGCCCTTCCCACTTACCTTGCCTGTTCATCTCCATCTAGATGTTCATCTGTATCTTTTATCATATTCTTTTATAATATGCTAGAGGCCTGGTGCATGAAATTCGTGCACAGATAGGGTCCCTAGGCCTGGCCAGTGATCGGGCTGGCTGGGACCTTCCTTCATTCTGCGCTGTCTCCTGTGGTCAGCGCATGTCAGAGTGAGTGGTCAAACTCCTGGTCGATCAAACTCCTGAGGGGATGATTTGCATATTAGCCTTTGATTCTATAGGATTGGTAATAAGTAAGCTGTTTTCCTGAGTTCTGTGAGCTGCTTCAGCAAATTAGTTGAACTTGAGTAGGGGTTATGAGAACCTTTGATTTATAGCTGACCGGTCAGAAGCACAGATAACAACTTGGAGTTGTTATTATTGGCATCTGAAGTGTGTGTGTGGAGACTGAGCTCTCAACCTGTGACATCTGATACTGTCTCCAGATAGATAGTGTCAGAATTAAGTTAAATTGTAGGCCACCTTGCTGTTGTCATAGAATTACTTGGTGTGGGAAAAACCCACATATCTGATGTCAGAGGTGTTATGAGTGCGGTAGTAGTGTGAAGTTAAAGGAAACACATAGGAGAAGTATAGAATTTCTAAATCAACATAATCCAAAGTAAGGTTCTTTTGTTTTTATTCCCCAAATACTTAACCAAATGTTCTAGTATGAGGTATTTCTTTTTCACTAATTGAAACACAATCATTACCATGTACTAAGTAGGTAAACTTGAGTCTGTTTCTGGTCTTTCTGTTCTGTAATATTAATTGTCCTGTTTGGCTCATCTAGGTACCTTATTGTTCTTATTGTGGTTTTGTAGAGCATTATTTTAAAAAATACATATTTTATTAATTTCAGAGAGGAAGGGAAAGGGAGATAGAACCATTGATCGGCTGACACCTGCACACTCCCTATTGGGGATCAAGCCCGCAACCTGGGCATATTCTCTTGACCGGAATCCAATCTGGGACCCTTCAATCCACAGGCCAATGCTCTATCCATTTAGCCAAACTAGCTAGGGCTTTGTAAAGCATTATTACTAGGCAGTCCATTTATTTTTATCTGTTGGTAAAATGATCAATAATGAGCTCTATATGAACTCTGCCTAGATCTGAGTTTTGTGACTGGATCCCATGTTGGAGAGCTGATCATCTGGGATATCCTGGACTGGACCATGCAGGCCTGTGAACACAACTTCTGGGACCCATTCCCACAGTTGGACACTCAGCAAGAAATAAAACTCTGTCAAAAACCAAATGACATTTCTATTCATCATTTGACATGGGATGAAGAGGTAAGAAAAATCAAGAAAGTATCTATAAAGTTTCCTTTTTAAATAAACCCTGTTTCTAATTTTAAAAAATCTATTTTATTTTTTATAGAGAGGAAGGGAGAGGGAGAGAGAGTTAGAAACATCGATGAGAGAGAAATATCAATCAGCTACCTCTTGCACACTCCTTACTGGGGATGTGCCTGCAACCAAGGTACATGCCCTTGACCAGAATCGAACCTGGGACTCTTGAGTCCGAAGGCTGACTATCCACTGAGCCAAACCAATTAGGGTGCTGTTTCTAATTTTTTAAATTTAATCTATTACCCATGTTCAAGTTCTGCTTTAAAATGTCCTGATATTGTTTAAAGATTGTACCACTTGCATTAAAAAACAAAACATTTTAATCTTATTTTCTATAAGGCAAGGAAGTGATTAAATGGCCATATATTTAAAAACTCTATTGAAATTTTGGGTTGGATTAAATAATTCCACAGGATTGAGAATAATGATTTTAATCGTTTTAAGAAATACTTTGGGAAAATAATCTTTTTTAAAATTCTGGTGCATTTCTTAGAGAAGTAAAGAAAATAAAAATATCGAAGAGTTTTTTCTTTTCGTCTCCTAGCATCCTTTAGGCCTTGGAGATGGTAATCTTGAAGTACTTTACATCTTTTTTGCAGTAAGAGATGAATAGCACTAGATTAATGAATCCTGGCTCAGAAAATGTATTTAAAGGGGCATTTGCATTCCTTACGATTACATTTAAGAATAAATGTAATCGTAAGGAATGTTTAGCCCTGGCAGGCATGGCTCAATGGTCAAAGTGTGGGCCTGTGCACTGGAGGCTCACTGTTTTGATCTTGACCCCCTGACCCCCCACCGCGCACCAGGGCACTTGTGGGAGGCAACCAATCTCTCACATTGATGTTTCTCTACCATTATCACACATGGGGAATACCCCACCCCACCCCCCATGTCCCTCAGCTCTAAAACTCAATGGAAAAAATATCTTCGAATGAGGATTAACAACAAAAATGTTTAAGAGTTTACCTTTGAAGAGAGAAAATTTTATTTCACTGTATTTTGAAGCTTGCTGTCAAACAAGCTTACAACAAAATAGCATACTTATAAAATCGCATATATATCAACATATGTGTAACTCCATCTTTTGGAGAAAAAATCCACATTATTAACTTCTGCACCTAGTAATTTTGCTCACATTTTGCAGAGAAAAGAAACTAAAGAATTTTCCCAAGGGTATTGTGTTATCTGAGTGAATATTTAGCTTGTATATCAGCCTCTTCTGCTGCAGAGCTAATCTACTAGCCCTTTTTCTAGCTGTTATCCTCTATAATAAAAGTCTAGTGTGCAAATTGTCTAAACAGCAGAACAACCAGTCGCTATGATGCACACTGACCACCAGGGGGCAGATGCTCAATGCGGGAGCATGCCTAGTGGCCAGTGCGTTCCCACAGCCAGAAGCCAGGCTCATATCTGGCGAGTGCAGCAGCGGTGGCAAGAGCCTCTTCTACCTTCACGGCAGCACTAAGAATGTCCGACTGATAGCTTAGGCCTGCTCCCTGTGGGCTAAACTGTCAGTTGGACATCCCCTGAGGACTCCTAGACTGTGAGAGGGTGCAGGCTGGGGACCCCCCACTACCAGTGCACAAATTTTGTGCACTGGGCCTCTAGTATTTCAATAAGAAGAAAGTGATGCTTAGTGGTGTAATATATAGAGCTTTCTCTGTATTTGCAGTTTTGTCCTTCTGCCTTCTAAATGCTGAGCTTTCCTTCATGATTTGAAATGTTTGAACTTCAGAGGGCAGCACAGTAATATGGGATGAAGGCTAGGAATAGAGGAAGGTAACTGATTTTCTGATGTCACACTGGGGCTGGAAATCTATTACACTAGGAAGTGGTAAACACTAGTTTTATGCCCATTTCTGAATTTCCCCTCCAGAATGTATTTGTTGCAGTTGGAAGGGGTTTATACGTGTATAACCTTCAAATGAAGCGTGTGATTGCCTGCCAGAAAACTGCCCATGACTCCAGGGTCCTGCACATTGCCAAGCTTCCAAACAGGTACAAGTTCCCATCTGCTTTGCAACAGATGAGAGAAATTCACAGTTCCTAGAGCTACCAGTGTAATTTCTCAAGTGGCAAAGTTGCCTGGCTTTGTGACTTGACCTGCTATATGCTTTTGGAAATGGATAATACCATGTGGCTGTCTCTAATAAAAGAGTTTGTGGCAATGTATTACAAAACTCACAAGAAGCAAGGTTCAGATGAATTACATTGAATCTCATAAAAAGCACTACTTTAAAATATGGCATTTTTTTTAAAAGGTAAAAGATTTTTGGGTGTTTACTAAGTGCTAATTCTTCTTTTTTATATTTTTCCATAAACACATCTTTTTGTTGTTTGTTTACAGCCAGAATCAAATGGAAACCTCCTGTTGTCAAAGGTTACTTTTCCTCTCAGTAAATTTGGCTGCTGATTTTTTAGGGAGAAAATTATATGAAGAGAATAGTATTATTTTCTCTGCAGGTTATTTTCAGAGTTAGAGGCACCCTGAGCAGAGATATAGTGAGAGGAGGACAAGGGACTGCTGCTCAGGATATTAAGAAAGTGTAATTCGTACCCTGTTTTCCTGAATGCATTTTAAAAAACGAAGATGGAATATTTATAACATTTGAGCCAATGTAACAATCTAACGTGCGTCTTTCCTGAAGAGTGCTTTTACTTTGCATTGAGAAAGCCATGTTAAATTGTGGTTTTTATCAGCTCCTGCCAAGAGCTGAATAAAAGCAATTGAGGGCTCCACTGATTCCTTTCACTGCAAATTTAGCATTGGCCCTCCATAATGCTCTATCTTTTTATCACTGATTTTCTGTTCTGACAGGCAGTTAATCTCATGCTCAGAAGATGGCAGTGTACGCATTTGGGAGTTACGAGAAAAACAGCAAATTGCAGCTGAATCTGTACCAACAGGTGTGTATCTTCTCTCAAAAAGGCAGTCTATCTTTTTTTTCTCATATGAAAGACAGAGGAAAGGCAGTTATGTATAACCACAAGAAATAGGCATGTCTATATTAAGCATATGGTAATTGGGATTTAGGAGTCATATCTTAAAATTGTTTTAATATAGAATTGCCTCTTTATTTCTATCCAAGTTAGGGTTTTCTTGTTTTGAGGAGAAACTTATTTTCTAGTAATTGATCAAATGGCCTATTGAAGTAATTATTCATTTATATTGTTTATAATTGTGTCTGATACACAGTTTGTATGGTCAGATGTTAAAGTGTTCTTTCAGACTTGAGGCATTATATCATTAACATTGAACTCTGTTTTTGAAAAACACACATTTATGCTTATATCATAATCTCATGAACTCAACTTTCAGGTGTTTGGTTTATAAAACAAAATCCTGGTTAATTAGCAACTTTTGCATGAGAAATCAGATGCTGGAGTTTCTTCTGGTTATCTGAAGTCATATTATTTTGGACAGTCATGTTCCTTTTGGTCAGCCCTTGTTGATAGATCTGAATTGTGACTTTTTTGGGGGGGACAGGGAGCTCCTCCATCCAGGCCTTTTTACTTCTCTTTTATTCCCAGTGTCTGTCTTTTTCTCACATCAATACACCTTCACCAGTGGGTGATTAGGGGCAAAAAGAGATATTAGCAACATACCTGGTGCAGGAGGCAACCAGTTGATGTGTCTCTCCCATCAGTGTTTCTCTGTCTCTACCAATCTCTTCCATTCTCTCTTAAAAAAAAAAAAAAAAAAAAGGAAAAATATCCTTGGATGAGGATTTAAAAAAAAAAATCACAGAAGGTCTTTGCATCTAAATTTTGTTTTTCTAATCTTATATTACTATTATAGGCCCAGTGCACGAAATTCTTGCACAGGTAGGGTCCCTAGGCCTGGCTGGCAATCAGGGCTGATCTGTAGGGTGACTGTCAGGGTGATTGGGGCCCCTGTTCACACCAGCCTTGGCTGGCCTGATGCTGCCCCCTAGCCAGCCCTGTTCTCCCATCGGTGCTGCCTATCACCTGTCACCTTCCTTTTCGGGGTGACTGGTGAGGTGATCAGGTGGCCCCTGCTCACTCCTGCCTTGGCTGCCTTGGTGCTGCCCACTCGCCGGCCCTGCCCCCTGCCACCACTGCCGGTTGGGGCCTGTGGGCTGTGGGCAGCTCTTGCGTTGAGCATCTTGCCCCCTGGTGTGGTCAGTATGTGTCATAGCAACAGGTCATTCTGCCAGTCATTCCACCATTTGGTTGGTTTGCATACTAGGGTTTTAGATAGATCATAAGAGCACAGTAATTTTGAAAATGCCTGAATTGATTGTGTTTCTCTAGGTTTTTTTAACATGTGGGGATTTGGAAGAGTGAACAAACAAGCCAGCCAACCTGTTAAAAAGCAACAAGAAAATGCCACTTCATTTTTACTGGAACTTATTGGAGATTTGATTGGACACTCTTCATCTGTAGAGGTATTGTTTTTAATCTTTCTTATCTAATAAAATAGTAATTGCAAATTAACTATCACTATGCTACATCCACAGCCACACCGACCAGCCAATCAGAGCAAATATGCAAATTAACCCCAACCAAGATGACTGTGGGCACAGAGAGCAGGAGGGAGGCTTGGGTTTCCCTGGCAATGGAGGAAGCCAAACTTTCCACACACCCTGGCGGGCCCAGGCCTCCACTCAAGGGTACAAAGTTTCAATTAGAGCAGCTATTTTCAATCTATTTTTTTCCAGTCTGACAAAAAAATAGATATCATTTTGATTCATTTACACCAGATAGTTATTGTTTTGTTTGCTATTGTCAATATAAGGGAAAAGATATCAGTGCCCCTGACTAAAAAAATAGTCAGGTAGTGCATGTTTTAAAAATAGTTGCAGCACACCAGTTGAATATCACTGCTCTAAATAATGGGCTTAATTACCATTATTTATGAGATGAAGATAGCTGACAGTAAGGACAATGTGAACAATGTTGAATATATAACAGTAGTAAATAGAGGATTGTGGAAAGAGAGAGAGAGAGAGAGGGAGAGGGAGGATGGATTGCGGGGAGAGAGAGAGAGAGAGAGAGAGAGAGAGAGAGAGAGAGATAGATATTGAGATTTAGCCTTACAGTCATATTCATGACTACAGTGCTGTTTTACCTCCCTTTGAAGGATCATAATTTGTCAGCTTTAATAAAACCCAGGTTCTTGATTATTATTATGCATACATGAAAATATTAGTTGAGAATTACAAAATGCATACAATTCTAACTTGTGGTAATCCAAATACATTAATATTTTTTATAGGCACCATTGCCTATAATGAAGGAATAAGAATAATCAATATAAATAGATGATTGGAACTGGTAATAGTGTGATAGCAGTATAAACAAGGCCCCAAATAATGACTTTATTAAATTGTTCTTCCTGTTTCATAGCCAGGGAGAAACAAATTACTTCTCATTTGAAAGTGCATTTATGCTTAGGAGCAGAATTACCACACATTTAATGGGAGCATTTCTTGCATTTCAGGCACTACACTAGACAGTGGAGTTTACAAGGAGATATAAAACTGTAATACTTGCCCTTTGGATCTTATACTTTAGTAGTGAGAAAGGAGACAGACCTAGTAAGCTGTTAATCTAGGCTTCTTGTGTGGACTCAGATTCATAGCAGACAGTGGAGAGTCAGGAATGAGAAGAAAATGATTAGTGAAAGATAGGGGACTTGAGTTGAACCTTAAAAGTTAGGTAGGACTGATGCTCCCAGATATTGGGTAATCATCTTTGCTTTCCTCTAGCAAGTAGTCCAGTTATTTTGTTGTTTAACTTTGTCTTCATTAGCTTGGGTATATGGGAGAGGTAAAGATGGAATGTGGTAGACAAAAGGACAAAAATAGGAACTATTTGGAGGCGATGAAAAGATTTGCCAGAGCATTGGGATTCTGTGGACATGGGCTGGCATAGGAGATGAAGCCTGGGAAAGTAGTTTTGGGTTAGATTATGAATACCCTTGAACCGTGGTCGGCAAACGGCGGCTTGCGTGCCACATGCGGCTCTTTGGACTCTTGAGTGTGACTCTTCCACAAAGTACCATGGCCTGGGCGAGTCCGTTTTGAAGAAGTGGCATTAGAAGAAGTTTTAAGTTTAAAAAATTTGACTCTCAAAAGAAATTTCAATTGTTGTACTGTTAATATTGGCTCTGTTGACTAATGAGTTTGCCCACCACTGCGTCCTTGAATGTAAGGCTGAGGAGATTGGACTTTCTTTTTAAAATAGTAGGAATCCATTAAAAGTTTCACACGTATTGTTCAGTGGTGGAGGGAACCTTCAAAGTTGCACAGTTGTCATAATATACAAATGTAAATTTCTTAAGAATTTTCCTGAAAGTATTGATACTTAAAAGCTTTTTTTTAAAAAAACAAAAAAACAAAAACTGTATCTCTGGCTTCACTCAGTATCAGAGAGACTAGATTTTCTATCTCCTGAATTTTCTCATTCCTTTTATTATATTTTCATCTATACTCTGTAATCCAACCCCTGTGTGCTCTTTTTCATGTCCCAAGGAATTTTGTTCCAATGTTAACTCCTATATAAACAGCTGAGGCCTCATCCTGCTATCTTCAAAATGTAGAAGTTATTTCAAAAAAAATTCTTGTCCTCTTGTGTTCTTTAATGTTATTTTTATCCTTTATTTCATTCTTTCCTTGGAGGAGTTCATCCTTTTCATGACTTCATTCCTGTCCTCTCTCCACTCCATAGTAATCATGCTGCCTTCTCAGCAACATTCCCTTTTCCTATCCTGAATTTCCAGCCTATTCATTCATTTGGTATGACCTTCCCTTTATTTGGATAGGTTTATGTTTTTGAAACTTTCTCTGACATTTTCATTTACTATTGACCTATGTCCTCTTTCTCTGAATTTCTGTGACAAATTATAATCTGAACTACTTATTATATATTAATAGTACCTTATCACACAGTCTTTGGTGCCCTAATTGTTTCAGCAACTGAATTGAACTTTCTTGAAGGTAAGGACTATACGCATATAGACAATAAATGCTTATGTATGGATAGGATTATATCTTGTTTCATTTACAGATCTAAAGCCAGTATTTATCTTAGAGAATTCAGACTTTTTTTGGTAGCCATTCGTGTATAAATAAAGAGGCAAGTATAAGTGATTAAGTAAAATAGATCTTACAGGACTTCTGACAAAATATAAAAACTAGTACTTGAAGAAAATAATATGGTAAAATACAGAAGATACTCTGGGAATTAATGTATATTATAAAAATAGCTGTAATAGTTCTGTAGTTGGGCATTATTAAAGTTCTAATTATTAAAATATTAGATATTGGTCTAGTACTTATATTTTTAGCACTTATATATTTCTATGTGACTATAATCAACACTTAAAATTTCTCATGGAAAATGATATGGAGTCTTACATTCAGATCTAAAGACATCTCCAAGGTACACATTTTACAAACACACGTGTTGCTTTAATTTGGCTATGTCTCTTTTCTTTGAAGTTCCTGTACTCAGTAGTTTTAAATTTCTTTACAGATGTTTCTATACTTTGAAGATCATGGACTAGTGACATGCTCCGCTGATCATCTCATTATTTTATGGAAAAATGGAGAACGTGAATCTGGATTGCGCAGTTTAAAATTATTTCAAAAATTAGAGGAAAATGGTGACTTGTATCTTCCTGCCTAGTTTAAGGAATTTAGAATACATGTGCATGAACTTGAACTTCAAATACAGTGTAATACTCTGAAAACCATTAACCTGTACTCACTTAAATGTGTAATGTACTTTTTTCTTGTTACTTTATAAAATTTTGATTTGTTTGAATTCTTTTTTTGTGGGGGCAAACCAGCAACAAGTTGCTTCTGACGTGTGAGTATATCCACCAAAGAATATACCACAAGTATTTTAGCAGTGAATTTTCAAAAGGTGAAGTTTTCAGATCACAATACAAGTATCTGTTGATACAGAATTAAAGTATACCATAATGTCCTTACAATTTAAAAATTTATGTTTTAGAAAATTTTACACCAGAAATTATGAGTTTGTGATAAATGAGTATAGTACTCAGAACCTCTTTCTTTGTTTAGTATAATTTTATTACATTCAATTCTTATCATTAGATTTTTAAAAAGATGCATATAGTTTCTTTCATTTAGTCTTTGGATTTTGAAATACCTTTGTTCTCCAAAATGAATAGCTTACATATCCTTTTTTATTTCTTTAAAATTTTATTTAAGGAAATAAATATACATGATAATTATAGGTGTTTTGGGAGGAAAAACCCACTGAAGAAGAGGTAGGATGTAGCATAACTTGAATGTAAACCTTGAGCTCTCCCGAGAACTTTCTTCCCGTAAGAAATGGAGAGTGCATAATTGCACATGTGCTGTTGACGTGGTGAGTGCTGTTCACGAGGTTCAAACAGAACAGTAAAGTTGTGGTATTAACTAGAAGTTCTTTATTCCTTGGTTATCATTAGAGCCCATTTGATTAAGAATCCTTGTGATTAATTTAAATATATCCCTTCTCCTATAAATTCCTTTCATCTTTAATAACTAATTATCAAGGTTCTATAGAGCAAATTTGAATCTCTGATGCCAACTAATTTGTTAAATGATTTTTATATTTTTAGTTCTAGCTACTAAAGTTCCTATTAACTCAAATCAGTAGGAATCTTATGAGGATGTATTTTTCTTCCCAGTGTGAATTGGCCTGAAGAGAGCTGTTCGCTAGATTGGTGCTACACTAGCTGCTGCCCTCATACATGCCAGGGGTGAGAGCTGTGTGAGGAAAGTGTTCCAGTCAGAAACGACAGTCCAAAGTGCCTGGTTCATCTTACCATTGACTCAAAAATGAAATGCTTGAGACAGGCTTCATTTAGTTTCTTGCAGTGGCCACTGAGATTTAATCATCTTCATCACCCACCGGCTTTATATCAGAGCACTCTTTCTCCCTTTTGGTACTAAAGAATAAAAATTAAGAAGTGTTCCACACATTAAAAATGGGTGAGTTTAGTATTGGAGTTATTTTTAAATTTAAACTGTTGGTGAAAGAATTCTAGTAAAGTAAGTGCAAGGTGGACGGATATGTCAGAAGACTGATCCTTCTCAAAGAAAATTTTCTGCAGATTTATTTGTTCATTACACACACACTCTTGATGGAATCTTTATAAATTGTTTTTGCTAGTTTTTATTTTTGACAGTTGCTTTCACAACTGCGTCCAAAGACCAGAAGACTAAGGTTATCTATGCCAGACCAGTGCCATAATGTTCTGAATGAGAAACCTGAGGCCCAGAGAGGTAAGGCCTTACAATGTGTTAGCTCTGTTCCCTTATCAAAATTGAGTGGCATTAAAGACAAATCAAAGATAAAGATTTATATGACTACCATGTAAGAAAAAGCAAGTAATCAGTTGTTTTAATTTATAATAAAAATGGCTTTATGGAGAAATATATTAAAATCTGTTACCCCATTACAGAATAGAACATGAATGTTATCCAACAACTTGTTATTTGTGGAGTTGTAGAAATAGCTTTCTAATCTTTTATCCTGAAGTTGGAGCATCCCAGCAACAGGCAGACATGCATTCTGGTCTGAGTGCATCAGATGTTTGTTCAGTTTGGTTAAATATCTCAGAATCATTTTTAGTCTTTAATTTACTCCATTACTAGCTAGTGGTTTTTCTTTGGAAATTTTACATTAGGAGTTTGTAAAATTGTCTTCTTTAATGGTTTATGACATATTTGTTGAATTATATGAGAAACTCATCATTTTAACTGCTTTATTTCCTAATCTGTTCTGGGTTAGTAATTTGTGAAAGTATTCTTGAATAGAATGGAGTGATACAAACCACAGGTGAGTTTTGGGAGAAAATACTGCCAGGGCAAATTGATCTATTAGATACTCTAGTTAGTTTTCTGCCATAAAAAACTGTCTAGAGCAGTGGTTCTCAACCTTCCTAATGCCGCGACCCTTTAATACAGTTCCTCATGTTGTGGTGACCCCCCAACCATAAAATTATTTTCGTTGCTACTTCATAATTAATTTCGCGACCTGCTGCTGTAGAGCTTAAGACTGTCGGAAAACACAGATATTTACATTACGATTCATTAACAGTGGCAAAATTAGTTATGAATTAGCAACGAAAATAATTTTATGGTTGGGGGGTCACCACAACATGAGGAACTGTATTAAAGGGTCGCGGCATTAGGAAGGTTGAGAACCCCTGGTCTACAGGGAAGCCTCAAACCCACTGACTGGACTTGTTTTTTGCTTTCATGAATGCCCTAATTTAGAAGAATACATTTATGTACATTTTTTTCCATCTTAGTTTTTGGTGTTATTTTAGTTGCAACTATGTAGTGTGCCTTATTAACCTCATTCTCTCGTTGTATTCATAGCACAATCAAGAGCCTAAACTTTGGAGTATCCCTTTCATTTCTCTTCAAGTGAGGTTCTGATTGAACAGGTAAGGCTTGTTCTTTGCCTACAAGACTCTTGAAGGCAAGCAAATTTTAAATTGCAAGTAAAGAATGATTTAAATTGTAGGGTTATTTGTTCTGGTGCAGATAACCTAACTTTGGTTGTTGTTTAGTAGTAGTAATAATATGACCTCTCTGTATTAGATAGGATTGCATTTTCCTAAATTCATATAGCTCGCCTCAATACAATGTTTTAGTAAACAACTCAGGATAGGAGGCAATTATAGTAGTTTATATCCATCTGAAAGACCACATCACATTTCTAATAAAATGACTATTTGGAAGAATGCATTATTTAGGTAGCAACTCAGAAGATTACACAATAGTAGATTACATACACTGATAAAGAGCAGAACTATAATGAAGCTTTAGTACCTGGCAGTTATAAAGAATTTGACATTCCACTGAATAAGCTGCAATTGAAAATGTGATGCAGCTGATGTCAGGAAAAGATTGTCCTTGGCGCAAGCAAGCTTCTGAAGCCTAGGCAAATTACCTAGCTCCTTAAATGGGATTCTGATACCCTGAATTCTGAAAACAAAGTATATGACTCATGAAATAAAGGACACTAAACTGAAATAAAGGACACTAAACTGAAATTTTGAAGTTATGAAAAATTTAGGTTAAAAAGGAGATAAAAAATAGCTGTTGGAAATGAAAAATGGCTGTAAGATTTTAGTTACAAGTATCTCACAAAAACATTTTCCTAATGCAGCATTATAATACAACGCTAGCTGCTGTCCTGACTAAGCAAGTTTTCTTATCTAAAATAATTTAGATACACTTCTTTGCATGGAATTGTCATATATGTTTCAATTTTTGTTATAAAACATTAAAAAAATATTGGCACATTATGTAATGATAAGACATTTTTTCCCCCATGTACTAATTCCAAGTTTTCTGCATTCCAATTTTCATTTGAAAAAAGTATCTACTGATTCAGTTAATTCAGTCTCTGTTTATATCTCTTAAAAAATGCAGCATGAGTACAAAGAATTTGGAAGAAAAATGAAGATATTTTGTTTACTGAGTTTATAATACATAGAGAAGGGTTGACTGATAAAAGGAAAAATATTCAAGTCTGACTTCATGTAGATCACAGAAAGTTGTGAAAAGAGCTGTATAAAAATATGCACTTGTGCTTTAGAAGCTTTATCATACAATTAATAATATTTACTGTTTCCTCATGTCTATTTTCAATATATTTACACATCTTGCAATATTTTTACATCATTAAAGGAAAATGGCATGATTGCAAATACAGATAGGTTAAAAACATATGAACCTTGAAACTTCCCAAATCCCCTCCCAAATATATACACAGAGATGGTACATGATACAACATACTTGGTTGATTTATATCCAGAAAATTTAGATTGATTTCATAAAAATTTTCAACAGCAAATGTATAGAAATTTTTTCTTTTTAAAAAAAAGCTTGTCCCAGGGCATTCAGATTTAATGGCTTTTATATAATACTATAGTGCCTTGTGACTGCCTCTATTAACCAGAAATAAGGGGATCTCATAGAGTCCCCCAAAACAGAATGTCACTCCCTTCCCCATCATGGATGGCTTTCTGTTAAGATGAATTAATTCCTTTTATAGGAGAGAGGGATATAGGCAGCTGCTACCAGACTCGAAGGCACTCATCAGGCCAAGGCTGGGTTCTAACTTGGGTGTCATAACGTCAATCAGAAGAAACACTTAGCCAGTGAAGCTAACTTGTTTATCAATAATTTGGTCCTAGTTCATTTTATATATAGTTTTTCTTAGATAGTATGAATCCACCAGACTGAAGCTCTTGTGGAAAATAGTCAAGCTAAAACAGTGATGGTGATTTTTATGGTAAGATATGAGCTGAACTCTATCTAAGCTACTTGGTCACCATCCAGGGAGATGGGCTCAGAGACACCAAGTCTGTGCTGTGTATGTCCTTCTAGTTACAGTCATTCATCTCCATGGTTGATGAGTGCACACAGGGTGACAGCATGGCAAATTTGCCATGGGTTTGTTCTGTCACTGATTTTATAAAGAACATTTTTTTTTCATGGAGCATAACTTTGTAAAAATAAAATCTGGGGACTTGATTCCAAGTCAAATATTAAACATTAGCTCCTTGACCTACACTTGTCATTTTCATTATAAAGGAAAGTCTCTTGTTTACACTACTGTGATTCACATGCCCTTGACAGAAAGAGGTCCCCTTCTCTGTCTTGGCTTTAGCTGTCAGATGGAAGCCTCAGACTTTTGCACTTCAGGTCATCTAATGTCTTCCAGTGTTTGTAGTTATTGGCCAAATGTTGCATCAGTGCTGGCAGATGTGCAAAGGCTGCAAGGACATAAAAGAACCAAAAGAAGCCTGTTAAGTTAGATCCAGGGCTCTGTGGGACAAATTTGGGATCAGAATTGCAGAAGTGCCCTAGTTTAGACCTCAGGCTGCACATGAACACACAGCATTAGTTTCTGAAATATAAATAGGTCCTTTTAATTAAAAACTGAAAAGCCATTACCAAAATTACTCTATGATTTAGAGTACACTTAATACATTTTGTGTTCTTACTGAAGTTTTTTTCCAATGATAGAATAAAACTGCTTTAAGCTTTAGGAGAGGTCCTTGAAAGAGGTAAAGACTTATTTGTCCAATACTCATTGAGTCTTTTTTATACTAGCACCCCACCATACCTGGCCATAGGCAGCTGACTTTTAAAAAAAATACACACAACATTTCATTTATACCTTTAGGCCCAGTCTATGTTGTTAACGGTAATCATCATAAAGGATAATATTTAGTGTAGATGACAAAACAGGAAGTATCTTACCATCCCAAGCATCGAACATGTCTGTTATGAAGTAGTCAATGAAGGAAATTTGTGACTTGGGAATGCTACAGGTATTCCGGTCAAACACTGGCATCACCACAGGCAGTCCCTGTCTCTTCTCTTCATCAGTCTGGAAGACATAACACTCAGGGCTCTAGGGCACATACTGACGGTCACAGTGCACTCTAGTGCCTCAAACACCCTGTGAAAATAGGCTTAGCAAGGTCCTGGGACATATGTAAGTCAGTTACCTGATGAGATGCAGTAAATAAATTCAGATCTTCTGACTTTCAAGTCTCTTATGCTATACCGGCCCCCCCTCCCCCGAAGCATTGATCGTCTTGGGGTTCATACCCCCATTTCTGAGGTCTATTTTCACTACAAAGCAAGGTCAAGACTATTTTCAAAGTAATCTGAATAATACAACTTGACATTTACACTGAGAGTACAGAAGTAATGATGGGTAAAACTGCTGATACCTTAACATAATTGTACCACCAGTCATTGTATTATTCACTGTCACCTGCTTGCAGTTTAAAAAGAAAGCCAGTTTCACTTAAAAACATCCTCACTGAAGCAGTAAGAATTAATCTTTCTAAATTTGGGCCTTTGACTTACATCTTTTTAATACTGTGTGACAAAATACTCAAAGCCCTTGTGCTGCACTCCACACGATGCTGGTTGTCTTGTGGAAAAGCACACATGCATTCCAGCTGAACCAGCCTTTTTTCCTCTGGGAAAACTCTTTTACTCGAAAGAGTGACTGACAAGCTATGTTTGTGTACCAGATTTGGGTATTGGTCAGGCAGTTCGCTCAAGGTACGTGTACATCTGAGTATTTTGCACATTGGCATATGTGTTTATATGTGTAAGGTGTAATTCACTGAGCTGAATATTAAGATCCACATTACCTGGAGATGTGTTGAGCCCCAGGCCAGCAGATTGGAGCCTCATTTGTAACTTTTGATTTTTAGGTCACACTGTCTTGTGAACAGTAGTGCATTCCTTTTTGGGAAAAGGACACCCAAACAAGGAGCTACATTAGAGAACTCTAAGCGGTTCTTTGCCATTTCCCGTTCACACACTTGGAGAATAACTAGGAGTAAGAGTTCAGGCCCTCTCTGTGGGTCCATTAACCACCTCCAAGCAGCTGTGGACTCTGCATTTCAGGTTAGTCGGTCCAGATGCCGTGAAATATCCATTGTTGTTCAAAGATTAGTTGGGTGTTTTTTCCTGTTCTTTCTGGCAAGCCCAGAACTGCCTGTCCTACTTTCCTTCAATTCAGGGGCTCTCTTCCCAGCCTTGAAGGTTGCAGCTAGCTTACTGGGTCCTCAGCTGGCTAGTCCCCTCACTGGCCCTTTCAGATGTCATCAGCTCGTCATTAACAGCTGATGTACCTCAGAGGTACTAGTACCTTACACCCATGGAGACTCTCCCCCTGCATTACTTGTAGCTACCCTGTTTCCCCGAAAATAAGACAGTGTCTTATATTAATTTTTTCTCCCAAAGTTGCGCTAGGTCTTATTTTCGGAGGATGTCTTATTTTCGGGGAAACACGGTACAAGTGCGTTTGTCTTCTTGCCACACGTACACACACATCAGTCCTCAGAGCCTCTTCCCTGGAAGGAGGCTTATATTTCAGATGGCATCTTGTACTGCCAAAGTGAACTAGATGTTGTTGCTCTCCTTACATAAAAATTATGATTTTCCCCCTCCTTACTAATTTTGCTCATAATGCTTTGTTCTCTTAGAACGTCCTTTCTTATTTCCACATTTCTAAATCCTTAACAACAAAACAGCTCTAACATCATTCCACAAAGCCCCTCTTTTATCTAGGGGAAAAAAATCTTTCTGAATTAGCACTTAACATAGACCTCCCTTAGGTCCACACAATAGCTTAAAAAAATCTCTATTTCTACATCTTTCCTCTACTACATGATGAGCTACCCATGGCTTGTGTCTGTTTTCCCCATAATGTACTATGGTGATAACCTAGTAAATGAATGATTTTCCCTTTTTTTTTTTTTTTTTTTTAAGTTCAGGATCTTACAATTTGAAGATGAAAAAAGGTACTTCCAAAGGCTAAGTTTATTTCTCCTCCCCAGAGAGACTTTGGTTGGTGACCAGCCACATCAGTCTCTTGAGGGAGCCAGAGGTTCCTTCCAGGGAGGAGTCATGAGCTAAGTGGCAGTGAGAATCCCTGGAGTGCTGTACCGCCAGACCGTTCCAGGAGAGAGGAAACGCTCCCCGACTGTGGCCAGGTACCTGTGCGAAGTACTCCTCAGAGATCCTCCCGGCCCATTCGATGCACAGGTCCAGGGGGCGGCATGGGTTGGCCACATCGGCACACTTAATCATCATGCGCTTGATCAGGATTTGGTTCTCAGGGAAGTTCTTCCCAATAGGGTTACATTCACAGTCGCTGCCCTCAATCTGGAAAACAGTGCCGGATGAGGATTAGTTCAAGATGATGGTGGGTCCACAAGGGCTAACTGACCAGGCATTAGATGGCCTCACTAGGGCACACGGAGGCACGACTGACTCAGAGAAGGCCGTTTTCTTATCAGTAATTCCATATATAATACTCTGATATATTCTTAACCCTCAAGCAACATAAAAACTTAAGAGTGTACAAGGTCAACATTCCTGTCACTACTCACCTACTCCCCCACTTCCATCCTCTTCCCAGAGGGGACTGCTATATGCAGATTTGTTTTGTTTTTAGTAATTCGGTTTGTAATCTTAAAGGAGAAGAGCTTTTCTCCCAGTGTTACCAGGAAATGTGTAAAAGCAAAATTTTTTTTTAATAAATTAAAGATGGGGTAAGAACACGTGTGACCCTTCAATTATTTCTTCACTTTCTTCTAGTTATACCTTCCAGCTCCATCCCTCTACTACTCACCACTTCTTCCTACTTTTTCTTTCTTTCTCTTAGTGGATGTGTCCACGTATGCTTTCCTGGCTGCTCTTCTGATTGGGTAGTTCAGAGTGTGAACTATATAAGCTTTGGGGGTTCTAGGAGCAAAAGGTGGGCCAGGGTATGTTTAACATGTTTAAAAAGACTGATCATACATGTTAGTGGTTATGAACTAAACGGCTAGGTCCATGAGTAGGCTTACATTAATGCAACAACACACCTGTTATATGCAAAGTCTGGAAGATTGATAGCTATTCTCTACCTTCAAAGATACCATTGAATTAATTGTGTGAGAACAGTTAATTACCTCTCTAGAGCTCTGCCAAGCTGAAGGACGGCATGACATTTAAGGTTTTTTTGTTTGTATTGTTTTGAGACTGGGCCTATTTATTAGACCATCAATGGGCAGAATTATGTTCTGAAGGTTCTGGTTTTTATTACTTAGCATTGGGAAGATACTGTAATAAATCTTACTTGGATAGATGACCTTCCCAACACTAAATTCTATGATTCTCTATAATTTTCCCTCCTAAATCACCAGATCCTCCCGCCGTCCCTGTAAGTCCTCTGTGGAAGGAGAGACCCTGGCAGTGTGCTGTGGAACCGCTGAGACATGGGACACAGGTGAGGTGGACACTGTCCTTCGATCCAGGCTGTTCTGTGGTAGGGTCTTACACACGTAGTCTCCTGATTGTCCAGTTACTTTTAAGACATCCACTATCCACATATGCAACCTCTCCTGCTCAACAGGAGTGAGCAAAAAGCTTTTCTAACTTTAAAATGAGATAAACTGCCCACCCCATAAACAAGAGATGTGAACTTTCTATCCATGTTCCCCAATCTCAAGTTTATAGGGGCTTTAACACAGGTCCAAGGTACATCAGTAAATTTTAGAGGAAAAACAACTTGGGCTTTTGTTTGCAACTAGTCACTTCCAATTGGGCTGTATGTAGTCTTTAGGTACTGATGTGCTTTTAATGCAAACCAGCAGGAATAGAGATCTTTACAACACCCGACATTGAGGTCTACAGGTCAAAGCACAGAATTGGAAAGGGCATGGATCTCTTAAATAGAACCATTTATGCTGGTGTGCTGCTGGCAGGCGCCTTCCATCCTATCCTTTGGGTCTACCTCCTTTTGTTGCCGCTGGTTTTATCCGGGACCTTCCTTAAAGGAGCTCGGAGTTGCTCTGGACACTGTCAATCTATTCTTGACCCCAAGGAAAACAAGTGGTCAGTACTTTCAGCTCTTTCTTACCAACTTCAAGCAAATAACCATGTTGCATTCGAGAGAGAGAGAGAAAAGACTCTAATAGAAATATACTCTGATGTATCTTATTACATGAGAAATGCTTACCTCAGCTGCCATTGGTTTGTTGATGCTGTTCACAAACTTGTTCACATGTTCGAAGTGTTTTGTCATCTCAGTTGCTAAAACCATGTCAATAATAGCCTGGCGCAGTGTTCGATAATGGTTCCTAAAATAACCAGAAGACAGAGAGCCCTGTTCACATCATGTCCCGAATTAGAACTGTCCTGCTACGGTTTCATCTCACTTCCCACAATTTAGGAGGGAGCTGGGCACAGAGTTAAGAAATGACTGCAAATCACAATAGTTTACCTGCTCATCTTCCCATGAAACCAGGACTTGCTGACACTGTTCCATTTTCCCCAATGACAGTTGACCCTTCCTCATGTGACTTATGAGTGAATATATACACCTGTCATATGGTAGACACTTATTTTACAAGGTGATTCCTTTGTACCTTATCTTGGTAACATCAAACAGTGAGGTCAAGGTGGAAGGAAATGACAAGTCCCTTCCCTACAAGGCTGGTACAGCACCTTAGGAGCTGCCCTAGGGCGTGCAGTGCAGACACCATGATCCTTAGTATAGAGGGCTTTGGTCCTGTCCAAAACGTCCACACCTCAGAAATGTCCTTGGGTTCAGATAGCCCATAGCACGTATTAGGCTTTTGGTTTATAGGATTAATATGTAAAAAACACAATTAATACAGGTTTTATTGATCTAATAATTGTATACTGACTGTATTGCTAATAATTACATTTCTTGCACCAGTCATGACACATAGGGTTAGGTAGATGGTTTGAAATTTGAATATTAGTGGACAGCAGGATCTATATTAACTATTCACATTTTGGACAGGACCAAGTTTCAAGGATCTTTGGGTGTAGATCACATATCACCATGAATGTTTTGGACAGGACCAAATGCCATTCAACTCTGAATTATTTCTTTCTGCAATGGCATTATAAGAAGGTTTTCTCATTAATAAGTAATCCTCTGAATTACAATTAGAAGTTGAATAGCAATCCTGCCCCAAATTACTGTCCAGTTCCTTCCACCTTGCAGCTGAAAAAAATTGGCTGTTGGAAAGAATTCTTTCTGTGAAAGTTTTAACAACAACCCTTGAGGCTGATGAGTGGGCTTGAGGCCTCGGTGAGCTCTGTGCTCTCTGCCCTCTCCCAGGAGCCTGCTCCCCAGTCTGGCTGGTGTTCTGTGGGAAACAAACAGAGCCTGACTGCAGGGCTGTGACAGGCAGGAGGAATTGCTCCTATCTGTTCACACTTGGCCAACTCTCCCCAGAAGAGAGGACAAACAATTAGGGGAAACCTGTCCAGTGCCTGGGCTCCAGCAGCCCTGCTGGGACCGGTAGATACTGTCTCCTCGTGAGTTAGGATTTTAAGTGGCCAAGGATTGAGCCGGGGAAAGACAGGGAAGGATACATTTTCCTTGAGTTACACAAAAGACAGATGTCCTCCTGCAAGGGTAAAAACATCTATTATAGTTATTAGTACTGTAGTCAGTATTCACAGAATTGCTGTGTATAAAACATTTTCATGAACTCATTGAAATGAGATTTAAAAAGATGAAAGCAGCCTGAAAAGTACAATTAAGTTTATAAAGGCAAGGTTATTATTTTACTATCTGACACAATGGTACAAAGTGTCCTTACTTCCCCTTCTCCTGCCCCTAAGAGGAAGCTAAGTACTAGAGAAGTTAGGGGAAACTGGGTATCCTACTTACACTTCACAAACCTGAGCACAGGAGCCCAAGTACAGCCTACCTGTCAATGTTCTTGAAGATGTTGCATTTGCTGTCCTTGACCGTCAGCTGGAAGGCCAGGGCCGTGTGGTGGCTCTCCAAGACGGCCGTGTCGTTGTAGAGCACAGCAAGCTCACTGCCTGCGTTGCAGAGGAAAGAGTTGGTTCTTCCTGGGTGGTCCACATCATGGACGGTGGCAGCAATCAGCGCTGCCACCTCATCCAGCTGGTCCAGGCTTCCCTGGGGTGAGGGGAGGCAAGGTTGAGCATTACCCACTGGATGTAGGAGACTTACTCATCCTTGTCTCTCGGGAGGGGCAGATTTGGGGAGTTGGGATTAGAAGAATGTTCTCCCCAGTCCACGGAGCCTTCTCTGACTTCCTCGAAGCTGAGAGACTGTCTACTCAGCACATTGCATCACCTTGCTGGGCTGTGCATTATTTGGAGGGATAAAATGGATATCTAATTCCTCCTCCCCCCCCCCCCCACCCGAATCCATTCACTCCTGATCTTCTGTAGGAAGAAGGCAAACAGGCCTCTTCAATGCCTGCCATGTGGTATTGCCATGATTCTCTCCCAGGAGTGGCAGAGCAGAAAGTGGCCCATAACCACAGATATTACTCATTTTATTTGCATACTTCTGAAGAGAGTGTGGCAGTAAATGGCACAGATATAACACAGCTCTACTGATAAAGGTAAAATGATTAGAACCAAGCAGTACAAGAGGATCAAGAGTGAGCAGAATTTTCCCAGGAAAACTGAGGTGAAGCGAGGGGCGGAGGGGGGGGCAGGGGGGGGAGGGAGGAGGAGACACACTCTTGCTATTAAAGACAAAATACAGCTCTGAGCTGGCAGGTGGTAAAGGCCAAAAGGGTAGCCCTCTTTCTAAAGCTCTCATTATTAAAGAACATGAAGCAGAGATCGGGGGATACAAATGCTTTCTCAGTTCACAGCTTTAGGAGAGAGTTATCAAATGGGCTGTTGTTTTATAAGACATTGTCCTTTATGAATTCATTCATTTGATAATCACTTATTGGATGCTGACTGGGTGCAGATTGGCCAGAATGGACTCCCTTCCAGATCAGCCTCTGAACAGATCCTTGTCTGAAGTTATTCACTCACATAGAAGACCAAAAGGGACATGGTTATCCTGACTTCCCACTGCAGTGTGCCAGGAAACTGGTAAGTGGGGAGCAGACAGAGTCCATCACGAATTGAAGGGCATATCTATGGCGGGGCTGAGATTGTGGAGCTGTGTCACAATGACATTAAGAATTTTAGCTTTAGCCGAAACCGGTTTGGCTCAGTGGTAGAGCATTGGTCTGCGGACTGAAAGGGCCCGGGTTCGATTCTGGTCAAGGGCATGTACATTGGTTGTGGGCACATCCCCAGTAGGGGGGTGTGCAAGAGGCAGCTGGTCAATGTTTCTCTCTCATCGACGTTTCTAGCTCTCTATTTCTCTCCCTTTCTCTCTGTAAAAAATCAATAAAATATATTAAAAATTTTTTTAGCTTTAATGTATAAAGAAGTTAGGGGCAACAGATGACGTGGGAATTTGGTAAAAACATTTTTTCCTGACTCTGTCAGTGGCAGCAGTTCTGGCGGAAGAGGCCTCGGATAAATCTCACTCGAAGCTCCTCACATGGATTAAGCAGTGGGCTGCTGACTCAGCCTCTGCACTCAGGAGCCCCTTCCAGCCCAATTCTCCACGGTTCCTAAACTCTGATTCTCTGGCAGGGGTGACAGAATTAGAAAATGTCTTTTGAATGGTAAGATTATTACTAGTCTTAGACTTGTTTCTGTTGCTATTTGAGAAATTCAACTAGAGTCTGAATGCATTAGAACTCTCAATGTAAACAAAAATTCTTATTTTAGGGGAGGGAGATAATAAAGTGACTAAGCATTCCCTAATTTATCAAGCATTTAATCTGTACTTTTCTAGAGTGGTTCTGCTTACTTGAGGTTCATCTTTAACTCAAGACTGCAGTAGCTATAGATCACTTGGTTTTGGAGTTATGCCTTAGGCCCTGTCCTCAGTGGGCAGTGGGGACCTCAGCTGTACAATACCCTGCAGTGTAAAACTGAGAACAAGAACCTGGAGTGGGGATCTGGAGGTTATCTTAGCTCCTCAAAGGTGCTATGAAAACAGGCCATATCACCTCTGATCACACTTTTTTCTAAAGTAGGAGACAAGCCGAGACAGGTTTGGCTCAGTGGATAGAGCGTCAGCCTGCAGACTGAAAGGTCCCAGGTTCGATTCCGGGCAGGGTATGTGCCTGGGTTGTGGGCATATCTCCAGTGGGGGGTGTGCAAGAGGCAGCTGATTGATGATTCTCTCATCGATGTTTCTAACTCTCTATTTCTCTCCTTTCCTCTCTGTAAAAAATCAATCAATCAAATGAATAAATAAAGTAGGATATGAAAATCTTCAAAAGCTTCATTCTTGGAACACATTCTTTACATTCTTGCTGAAGAAAGCGAATACCAGGATTTGGCAAAACAGAAGAAAATACCCCTCTACCTATCTCACTACCATGCTTCTCCCTAAGTATCAGGCCTTTGAGCTTATATATATCTATATATAATGTCAGGCATTTGCAGATTGATACAAATTTCAGTGTCTATACAGCCCTTCTACCAGGGGTATCCACAGTCTAAGCTTCAGTTTTGATTGTAGCAAAGGAATTAAAAGCTTCATTGTGCCAATGGTGATAGGAAGGAGGGAAGATGGGGATCTCTTGCCAGCTGTACATGGGGTGTACATAGGGCTACCCTGCACATCAGCACTTGTACACAATAGTCTTGGCTTCTAAGTAAGACAAGGGGACATGGAACTCAGTCAGAATTACACAGTTATTAATATAGGATATACATATACATTCCTACACCACACACACATGTATGCAAATGTGCAGTCCTAAAAGAGCTCATTACTATCTGGGTCATAATTTACCAATGGCCAAATTCCGATCCTAAAACTTAACCGCTAGACCTAGTAACCATTTGCTACAATAATTAAATATTGCCCTCTAAGTAATTATTACAAATTAAACACTTGGAGAATGATTGGCTAGGCATGTAGAGGGCTCAATAGTGGCATAATAGTCATTTTAGGCATTTGGGGAAGGGGAGGGCTATGAGAAAAGGCTATGTCTTTACAACACCAAATGGCCAATTTTGTAGTAAAAGAAAAATAAATTGTCTAGGTAGGAAACTAGATCATGATATTAAAGTTCTACCTTCACTCTCTCCTTTCCCAGGAAGAAGGCGGTGGCGTGCAGGACATCCGCGGCATGGGTGGAGTTGTGGTAAGCATTGGAGGAGTGGTAGTTGGCTTCAATCACTTGGAGCCAAGCCCGAAGAGTCGTTTCAGAACAGCGTAAAAATTCACACACTCCAAACCGGGAAAAGACCTTTAAGCCCAGGTAAACCAATGGCCTGGAAAAAAGGAAGACAAACCCTGAGTCACTGTATTCACTGGTCCAGAAACTGCTTGCGTTGATGATACTGAGGAATGGAGGCACTTTTCTTCTGATGCTTATTCCACATGCATCAGGGCATAAAAACATCTCCTCCTCACTGGCCACTTCTTGCAACTAAGTGCCTCAACGGTGGTCAGTCTGAATGACTTCCAGATTATCGCTAAGTCATATGCTCTTCAGTGGCTCTGACAGCCAAGAAAGGTCCCTGGAAGTTCCTCCCCATCTCCACTTCCACATCAGCTCTGTACTTCCTTTATGTCCCCTGGAGCAGTTACTGAGCCTAAGGACAAGAGGAATGGCTTGTGTGATCTCAGCGAAGTCCTATCATATGTATATTTACAGGTGTGAGGCATTCACATCCACACCCCTGGAAGAAATAGCCTCCTACTATAGAAGAGGACTTTCTGAGTCCCTAGGATGAATAAAAAGAACTCTCCAGTACACTCAAACTCATTTTGTAAGATGGGGCTTCAAATCGGGGGCTGAGAATGCTTGGAGCTCTTGCCTCATTAGCACAAAGAAATGACCTGTGTACATGTGAAAAGGACTCAGCATTTCCTCATCCGGGGTCATCACCAGGCTGATCCCACACCTCACCCACTAATACTCCCTCCATAAAGGAGCTCGCTCAGGGGCCATCGTCTCTGCTCTGCGATACTCCTCCAGGACAGCACGAAAGGAACAGACTGCAAGGGCTGTGTCTCCCTCAAAGTTTCCAATGTGGAGTCTTGAGCTTGGCCATTAGTCCTCTCTGCCAGCAGCCAGAGAAGCTACATACCTTTTATGTGTAACAGCTTCCAACTCAAAGATGTTGAACTCCCAACTTTCCTCATTATCAAGTAATTGAGCGATACACGGGGGGACATCATTGATGGTTATTGGCATTGCAAGGTGACTGTGACTCTGGTGCACATCTGAGCAAACAGATGGGGTGGCGAAGGAGGAGGGAGAGGGTTAATGGTGGAGTCCTGGGCGCCCTTGAGCATCTGCTGTCTTTATCTGCTGCTATAAAGAGAAAGCCTTAAACTCCAAGGGTAGGAAGATGCTCACTTCAGGGCTCTTCTCTTACATTATGAAATTCCAAGGCCCCCAAATAGAAAAACAGTTCAGTTTAACAGTCTGTTTAAATGTATAGAAAATTGCAATCAATATTCTGACCGTGTTCAGATAAGTAATTTCAATTATGAGACCTGGTTTCAAATGTAGAGACCATAGAAATGCTTAAATTGCAATGAGACCAACAGGAAGTAACACCAAGGTCCTCCCCGCACCAAATCATCACAACACTGAGGACTGCACAGGCTAGACACAAGTGGTTCTATGGCGACTTACTCTTAGTGAACACGTACTCGTTTCCTGACAACCTTCTCAGGCCATCCTGGAATAAAGAAAGATGCTATGAGAAGCATGTTGTATATGCCGGCATTATTTTCGTTTCTTTAATTAGCCAAAGAGATTTGAATAATGAGTAATTCAGTCAATCTGGAACTCGCAAATTGAAGCTCAAAACTAAATCAGAACAATAGCTACAAGACACAGGATAGTCTCCCTTCCATGGCTCTTAGCCTTAGGAGGTGGAGAATTGAGAATAAAATGGAAATGACTACATTCTGCTCACATCTGGATTGTGAGTTGGCTCTATTCTCATGCCATCTTTCTCCTGGAATTTTGAAGCCACATTTGTGAAATCACAGAAGTGAACTTGCTTTGGTTTGGATGCATGTGATTTCGAAGGGACCCTCCTTACTCTCATAGGGACTATGTTGTTTGATTTACTTATTAGGGAGCCAAAGCCATAGGCCACATTTGAGAATTCCTTAATGTAAAGCCTTAAAAAGCTTGAGCTAATTTTTGACCAACATCTGAATTGTTTCCAACTGCATTTTCTATTTAGCAACTTGCGCATCATTGGTAACTTTTAAAAGAAAAGTGTTTGGACTGAGGTCTTTGGAGGGACAGCATAGGGACTGGGCAGGATTCCAATGTTCGGCCTTTACTAAGCTCCTGGACTTGAACTAGTCCCAGATGTTCTTGCATCTCAGTTTCCTATCCTTCATCTATCCATGTACCTACTGTTTTTAGCTTTTATATTTGTTTGTATAATTTATAATTGTCATCCCTAGAAAGTGTGTGCTGAGGTTTAAAGCGTCAGCGAAGGGCTCCTCTGAAGTCACACCTTGGATCTTTAGGCCAAGAGCTTAATTTTTTACAAACGAATAAAAGATGTTATAATGGCCCCTCCTCTAAGACATATCACAGAGGACTCCTTGTTTCTTCTTTGCCTTTCTTTCTCATCTTCCCTATTGCTTCATAAAAAGTGGTGGAATCCTGCACTGGTTCCTCATAGCATGACCTGGAGAGGAACTAAGATGGGATGGCTGCATGCTGACGGGGCTGCCCCCTGAAGTCTGCACTGCACTGGGAGGGGCAACAGAGGCCAGCCCCGGGGCAGGGAACATTACGAGATTGCTCAGATTGCAGGCTCATCATAGATTTCTAGCTGGAACTAGAAGTGGTCAGAAAGCTAGTCAACGCTCAGTATTGGTGGTAGGGCTAAATACCAGCCTTTAGAATAAAACTCATAGATGACTCTTGGACTTTGTTTTTCTCCCAAAGGATTCTCCCACCTCTGATAATTAGCACAGATGAATAATTTCAATTTTTTTCACTTGCTGATAGATGATGATTATGGCCAAATAGATCATAGCAAAACAGGGTGAGTCTTTGGAAATCAGCTGCCATGGTGGTGGTGTTCTGGCAGGGAGGCTCCTCCCCTCCCCGCCAAGCCAGAGCAGCTCCCTCTGCTTTATCCGATTAGAGAGGGAACTTCTGTAGAAGCTTTTACTGAAAGAAAGGGTTCTACAAGCTAAAATTTTGGAAAATAGTGCTGTAGTCTAAGTACAAACCCTTTCTTTTACATAAAGAGCCTCGATCCAAGGAGACTGGCCATAACCTCATCCGAATACTGTGCCAGGTCAAGGGAAGAAAGACAAGGGCCATGCATATCAGCCAACTGCCTGGGATCGCCTTTGTGTAATAGGAATTCTGAAGGACTGTCTCCCCTGCTATGGTCAGTCAGCTTTGCAAAGCTCCTATAGAGAGAGATAAATGCAAGATTCCTTGACTAATGCCACCCACAGAAATTGTGATGCAGGTGCTTTCTGGTTTGTCCATACAACAGGTATAAGTACTGTACATATGCTGCATGTAGTCTGGAGCACATTAACCTCTGGTTTATCCTCATCACTCACAGTCATCAGACCTCCAACAAGATCGCTGGTGTGAGGATCTTCGTCTTTGGTGCCCAGCTGAGGGGAGTACAGTTCAGTGGTCCGTAAGATTTCTAAAACTCTGTCCAAGGCTTCTGCTACTGTAACAGGGCTGTTTTCTTGGGCTGCATTAATTATATTTATAACCTAAGGAAGTAAAGAAAGAAAGAAATTTGAGGTCATTAGGATTCTATTGTACTTCCCATCTACCAGAATTCAAAAGAAATCAGATGATGATGTCCATCTCCCTTCTAATTGAGGAATGCTGCTCACCCACCCCTTTGGGTGTCTGTCCCATCTCACTGACTGCATTTCTCCAGGCTCCTGGCTGGTCCTCCTGCAGCTCCCTTACAGGGTAGATTTCCTCAGGGGTTGATGATGGGCCTTCCTCTCACTCTACAGGCCTCCAGAGATGAGCTCGCATTTCCATGATTTTGGACACATCATCCGTATGCCAAGGGCTCTCAAATTTATATCTCAGCTCTGAACTCTTTTTGACCTTCAGATCTGTGTATTCCATTGCCTACCTGACATATCCATGGGAATATCTTACATGTCCAAATCCAAACTCATTCTCCTCTCCCCAAAGCAAGTAAACAAACAAAACGAAGAAAGACAGGGAGCTTTGCTCCATTCTCTGGCTTCCACTCTGCAGTAGGAAACCACTCCTGTCCATCCTGTGCTCAAAGTAAAAGTCTTTAATTTCCCACCATGACAATGTAATTAATCAAGTCAAACTGATTCTCCCCCTAAATATTCCCTGATCGGTTATAATCCTAGTACAGCTAATACCATTTCTTGCCTGAAATTCTGGAAAAGCTGCCTAACTGGCCTCTCTTCCACTCTTGTCATCTCTGATCCATTCTCTGCGTATCTGACCATGTCACTCCCTGCTTTAAACTCTTTAGTGGTTCCCATTGCACCAAAATGAAACTATAAACTCCTTATGGCACGACTGGCCAGAATGAACTGAGCCCTGCCAAGCTCCATGTCACCATCTCCTCCCTCTCTCGCCAGCTCCAGCCACTCAACTTCCTTAAGGTCCTCAACTGTTCTGCTCACCCCAGGCTTCATCCCCTGCAGTGTCTGCTGCCTCAAATCCTCTTCTCCCCTCTCGTCTTCCATGTCTTTGCATGCCTCGGGTCTCACGTCAAATATTTCCTCTACAGGCAGACCCTTCCTGATCACCCCTCTTGCCACCCAAAATAAGGCCCTGATCTAATTTCCTCTCATAAACTGTTTTCCTTTACAGCAATTTTTGTAATTTATAACTATATTTATTTATTGTGTTTAATATATATTTTCTCTGCTAAACTGTAAACTATGATATCGTGGTATGTCATTCATTTTATCTCCAAAACAGCCCAGTGCTGGGTAACCCTGACTGTGGAGTAGAGGCAGCAGCTGCCACTCACCTTTGTGATGGGGGCCTCAATGGTCATGGAATGGATCCTTGCCATAGATGGGTAGCGACGGTTCTGCAGGCTTGGCGCTGGGGAGAAGTCAAGAAAGTTGTGTCTGGTGGTGACGCTCAGCTTGGCTGAGTGCAGCGAAGAAGCCCACCCCGACCTGGAGGCCTGGCTCTCAAAGGACTACTGTCTCCCACAAAGCAATGAATTCATCCACCTCTTAATCCTGAGAGGGTAAGAGCTCGGCCACTGCTTGGAAAGAATGGTCTGGCCTGGAACTTTGGTGGCAGGAAGGCCGTATGAGTCCCAGCCCACAAGGGGAATTTTAGAGAAGGCTGATTAGATCTGGACCCCATCTCAAGAGGAGCGAAATGATCCCACAGGACTCACTTCCCCATAAGGCACCAAAGCCCATCTTGGGCAGTTCCATCACTTCCAGTCCTTAGCCACTGGCATGTAACAGGTAACTGTGCAGTGTGGGAGGGGAGTAAATGGAAAGGCAAGTGATGGGGGAGAGAATGAGCCCCTTCAGTCTGAATTAGGCAATGCACATCCCTGAGCCTTTAGGTTCTTAATGCCCAGAACCCCTGGTGGTTCTGGCTCTAATCAGTAGAAACTTTCATTTTAAAATATTTTTTTTTAATAGATAATCCTTACATGTAGTTCAAAATTCAAAAGGTAGCAGCTTTACTTTAAGAGCTCTGTTCTCCCTTTCCTACTACTCCTCTGAGGCACAGAATCTGTATGTTATAGCTGGGATCACCTAACCTAGCCAATACCAACACAGCAGCCTGCTGCGCAGCCCCTCTGCAGTCCTCTCTGCTGCCAGGGCAGCCACACAGCACACTCTGACCCTCCACTCCCACGCTCTGTGGAGAAGACAATTGCAACTCAAACCCTACTAAGAAAACTGAGCTCATCTAGTTGAAATTCCTTCATTATCCTTTCCATCTACAATGTTGTATATCTATCGGGTCTAGTAATAATTAATGTCGTTTTTAAACATTCGTTTAAAATCTTGCTTGGCGTTGACTTGTATTCACATAACCTTCAAACACGTGGTATCTACAGAACGTGTGAAGTGCAATTAACAAGTTTTGCTTGAAAAAGTTTGTGTTTGGTTTGGTTTTTGTTGCAAAACTAGGGCTAAGAAGATGGCGGATGAAGAGCATATTCGGCACTGCATGCTTTACGAGTTCCAATTAGGAAGAAAAGCAAGTGAGGCTGCAAAAAACATCTGTAGTGCTCTTGGTCAAGATGCAGTTAGCACCAGAAAATGCCAGCGTTGGTTTGAGAAATTTCGCGAGGGAAATTTTTCGTTAGATGACAAGAGTGGTTGAGGCCGTGTGTCCAATTTTGATCAAGAAGCTCTTCAAGCTCTTTTGGTGCAAAATCCTCAAATTACCCAACAAGAGCTTGCGACAACTTTAAATTGTTCACAAAAAACAATTTCCAATCAATTGCGTGCACTTGGCAAAGTCCAAAAGTTTGGAAAATGGGTTCCTCATGAGTTGACCGACAACCACCATAATCAAAGAGTCACAATTTGCAGTTCGCTCCTCTCTCGTCAAAACCGTTTGCCGTTTTTAGAGCAAATTGTTACCGGAGATGAAGAATGGGTGCTGTATGTTAATTTGAAAAGGCGGCCTCAGTGGTTGGACAAAAATGAGGCTCCACAGCCCACGCCAAAACCTGACTTGCATGCGAAAAAAGTGATGTTGTGTGTTTGGTGGAATTTTAAAGGAATTCTTCATTATGAACTTTTACCATCTAACCAAACCATTACAAGTGCAGTGTATAGTGCCCAATTGGAAAGGTTAGCCCAAGCTTTAAGAGAAAAAGAACCCGCGCTGATTAATCGGAAGGGCGTAATTCTTCACCACGATAACGCACGACCGCATACTGCAAGAATCACTGCTGAAAAACTGCGCCAGTTGGAATGGGAAGTTCTCTCTCGACCTGCATATTCTCCTGATATTTCCCCTTCCGATTACCATTTGTTTCATTCTTTGCAAAACTTTCTTCTTGGAAAAAAATTTAATAATGAAGAATGCCTCAAAAATGCATTGACCGAATTTTTTGCATCAAAATCACAAGAATTTTACAACAGAGGGATTGAAATGCTTCCTGAGCGTTGGGCACAAGTAGTAGAAAACAACGGCAACTATATTGTTGATTAAATTTTGTTGTTTAAATAAATTCGATTTAAAAAAAAGTATTAGAAAACGACATTAATTATTCTAGACCTAATACATCCTCAATACGTCTGAAAATATTTTGGTCCACACTCCTTACATTTTTGGCTCCAATCCCTTGCATGCCTGTGATGTATCCATCTTACTCTGTGAGTTATCCATCTCATCTTTAATTCTAGTTCAGCCACTTCCCTCAGACTCAGCTTTCCCAATGTGACTTAAAGAACTGAAGAATCCCTCACCTGCCTTTCCATTTACCCCCCCGAGTTACCACCCCACTTCTCTCCCTTCTGTCACTCACCATCCCCTCCTCATACCTCTAGAATCTCTCCTCATTTGCCAAATAAACACTAGCTGAATGCCTCTTCTCAGCTCTTAAGCTCTCTGATCTCTGCAGCACTTATACTGTTAGCCATCTCCTTTCTTCTGCTGCCCTCTTATTCTTGGTTCACGTGACACTGTACTCAGATGGTTCACTCCCAGCTCTCCTGTTCGCTGCATTGGCCCTATTTCTCTTGCCTCCCTCTCACTGAGGGTGTACTTTCAAGCCTTAGACTCAGCACACGCACACACACACACACACACACACACACACACACGAGATGTTCCTCTGCTCATGGCTCTTCATCTGTCCTCTCTAGGACATCCAAATCCATACCTCTAGCCCTGAGTAGAAGTCTTGCATTTTAGCTTTTTTGACATTTTTACTGAAATAAAACTTAGCTTCTCAATCCCCACCTAGCCATACATGGAAACTTTTTTGTTTCTGTAGATATTACTTCTATCTTCTCAGGCTCATAGGAATTAAATCTCAGAACCATCTTTGATTTCCCATCCACCTGAAAATCCAATGAATTAATTAGGCCTGACTGAACTAAAGTATTTTGCTAAATTCTGTCTCAGTTTATCTGGGACCGTTTATTAAAGGACAGTAAGGTGTATAACAGGTACACTGAACACTGGGTTTGTGGTGGAGTCAGGAAGCCAAGATTCTGGTCCCCTCTCTGCCACTAGCAGCCACATGTGACCCACCCCCTGCTCTGGCGGTTACGGTCCAGCACAGCTTAGGCCAGCAAGGATCAAGCACCGAGTCGTTTCAAAGAGAAGACAAAGACTGTAAAAAGTCTACTGCCTATGGGGGAAGAAGCCAGTGTTGCTGACTTTCTATTCCTTTGGGTTTGTTTATATGTTGAGGAATTCTTTTATATATTCTTCTGTCATTTTCTATGTTTTAAAAAGGTCAAGAAAATCTGAAAAACTTCTTACCGTCACTGCCTCGAGATGATATTGATTTCACATCAATGGACTCCCTCCTCCTGCTCTTGTATCTGAATGAATGAGACTCTAAGGATTTCAGATGAATAAGGGGAGTGGTTAGTTACCAGCTTATTCAAAAGTGAAGTTTGGACACATTTCCCCGTCATTCTCCAAAGAAAATCAAGGTCACTTCTTAAGCACTATAAAATATTTTTAAGAATTAGGAAACCGTTTTCTCTTCAAATTCTCACCACACACAGAATTTCCTGCCATATTAGTTGTAGAACGATGCCTGTCCTTGTGGCACCACATTACACTATGGAAACAGGCTCATGATCAAGGATTCTTTTGTCCCACTAATAACTCTTTTAAAATAAACATTAAAATTTGGGGAAAATTTTGGGGGGTTCATTCTGATATGAAGTATCAATACACTTGACTGACTAGATAGGGAAGGTTCTTATTATATTTGAGGAAATAAATACTAGTGAAATCCACAGAGAGCTGATTTTACTTGGGAAACTAATTTGGACCAATTGTCAGCCTTTTTTTCCTAAAAAGTTGAGCCTCTAGATGTTCTTCTAAGGATGTGATTTCATCAAGTGATGCAAACTGCCAATCCCAGGAAGGAAGAGAAGAAAACAAAGTTTTATAGTCCAACAATTTGCAAAAACTAAACTCTCACTTTTGTCCCCATTTTCTGAAAGAGGGATGGGGTGGAAAGCATGTAAATTCTGCATAAGTCTTTACAGACTTTGAATTTAACACTCAAAATGTGCTGTTCCATTACTGCAACATCTAAGGCAACAGTGCCATGCCAGCAGTGAGGACTGGGGATAAAAATGTCAGGGCTGCAGAAACATGCATTGTCAGGTGTATGCTTCTGGTGGGACCACACATGAGCAAGGGAGAAACTCAACTCCTAACAGACCTGCTCCACTGTGCTGAGACGGGAGTCATACATGCAGCTTCCAGCATTTCTCAGACCCAATAAATGATATTTCGAGAAAAAACGAAGAAATAACGCTTTTTTCCCCCCCAAGAACTTCCCATTGGCATAAAAGAGAGGTGTAAGAAAGTGTAGTAGTTCAAAGGACCAGCTCCAGAGCCAAACTAGCAAAATTCAAGTCCCCACTGTCCAACCAGTAGTGTGTAACCCTGGAGGTGTCCTCTGGTGTCCTGATCTGTATAGTGAGGGCAGTTCCAGCATCTCATTCGTACGCTGTTGTAAACAAGCTAATTCATGGCAGCACTTGGGGCAGTGTGGGCCACGTTTTAGTTCCTGCCGGCTATTATTCATCTGTGCACTTGCACATACACCTTCTTAGGCACACACAGGTCATGTTATAACGCTGTTTTCACATCATAATATGCCTTAGACACTGTTCTAGATCTCCTTTTTAACCATTTTCTTTAGTATCCTCAAAAATCTGATTTAACTAAAAATGGTTAAATCAGTAACTAAACCTGAATTATATTTTTACAGCATGAATTGAAAGGCAGAATATTATAAAATTAATCTGCACACCACTGCCTTTAATAATCTAACATAAACCATTTACTATCCCTTTGCCTATTTTTGTCTTCCATACTCTGCCTTAACTTTTCTAGCCTTGAATATGAGTTTCTGTATTTCTTTACAAAGACAACTGTGGGTGGTGGCATTCTAAATAATACTATTAAAATCATATGGCATCTTTCGAACCCTCAGAAACTAACAGATCATTCGCAAGATATTCCTTTTTAGCCTATTCAGGGACTTACTAATCATATACATTCCTGACATTTGTGTTGCAGATATTATAATAATTAAATTGAACTTAGTGAAGATTTAAGATTAAATTCAAGATCAAAGAGCATAGGAATTCCTCAAAATGTAGTTTCTAAGTAAATCTAAAGTAGGAGGTTAGTTTCACAGCTGTTGGCCCAGGTTGCCTTGTTGGATCCTAAATCATTTATCAGAAGTTATTCAAGCCGAAACTGGTTTGGATCAATGGATAGAGCTTCAGCTTGTGGACTGAAAAAGTCCCAGATTTGATTCCAGTCAAGGGCATATATCTTGGTTGCAGGCACATCCCCAGTAAGGTGTGTGCAGGAGGCATCTGATCGATGATTCTCATCGATGTTTCTCTGTATCCCTCTCTCTTCCTCTCTGTAAAAAGTCAATAAAATATATTAAAAAAAGAAGAAATTATTCAAAGATGAATAATGCTTATTGATGACTTTATCTCAGCTAAAATTAAGAGAAATTATAGCAACAGAAATTTAAACTTTTGATAAATTATTCTTTAGTATAAGCCATTTAAATACAAGAATTTGGTATTCATTCTCTCAACAGATACTTGTGGAATGAATTTCAAAATCAGAAAAAAGAAGGATAAAGGACTTTTAGATAGCTGTCCTCAAAGGCAAAAAAGATACAGTATCACCAATTTTTAAAATAGCTATAATGTACTGAGTACCTACTTTGCACCAGATGGTGCTTTAATATTTTAATATTTACTTTAATGTTTATTATTAAATATTTAATATTTATAGACATGTCTTATATAGTCTTGCAATAATTCTAAATTCTGTATAGTACAAGTTTAAATTGATGAGGAAACTTAAACTTGGAAAGATTGTTTAGTCAGCTCAAGGTCAAAGAGCTAATAAATGAGAGAGCCCGTGCTTTTCAAGATGGGGTGGTTTAAATTAATGTTTTGTGAGTATTGAGTGTCTACTATGTGCAAGACCATCCTGGGCACTACAAAGGATATGAGAATGCTTGTAACAGATTTTGTGAGTTAAAATAATGCTCTTACTGTAAGTGTTAGAAGGAATAAACTAAAATGTCTGAGAGAAGAGCTGAGAAAGAGAAGGGAAAGGTAGGGGAGGGGAGAAGGATGCTAAGTAGTTAAATACCAGGCACTGATAGATGTAATGTACATTTCCCCCCCTCTAATCCTCTTAACAACAAGATGAACAATGGTAATTCACTTTACAAATAAGAAACCAAAGATCAGGAAGATCACAGGAAGGCTTCCTGAGTAGGCGAAAATATGGTTCACCGTGGAATCAAGGAGAGGAACTCACAACAGCCCAGGGCCTGACTTGATGCGTTAGTGGCTGGGAAGCCGCTAATGGGGGAGAATGTGTGCAGGAACAAGAATTTTAAATCTTTGGTAGTAGACACATTTCCCCCTCTAATGGGAGAATTTCAGACCTTCCCAATGTAAAAGTCATCATTCTGTAGCTGAGGAAACCAAGGTCAGGCAGAGTCTTACCCCAGTTATGAGGTGAGGAAATGGGAAGCTGAGCAGGTGGGCAGGGCTCCTGACCCCCAGGCCAGGGCCCATCCATGTTCTAACTGTGCAGCCACTGATGCTGCTAAGCAAGGGAGGCCTGGCGACAGTGCGACAGCAGTGTGTCTCCCTGGACTTTGGGGCCACTCTCTCATTTTAGGTTTATCTGCATGACGGTCTCTAGCCGGCAACAGAAAACCAGGAAGGGCTGGCATTGGGTAGAAAGGGTTGCCATGAATGAATATTCAAAAAACTTCCAGGCATTCTACTTCAGTTCTGGCTTTGCTTGAGCAATTCAGAGTACATTTCAGACTTGACCCCACACATGCTGCCTGGGAGTAAAAGTGAAATTGAAGTATTCTCACCTGTCTGAGAATTGTCTCCTGAATCTCGATGAATCTTGTGAATCTGAAGTGGTTTCAAAGTTTGGTAAATAAAACAAGAGAAAGAAATTTAAAATACAGCATGAGCAGCCAAACAATTAATTACAAAACTCTGAAGACTTCAAAAGAGCGAGAAGTTGCACAGATAACATGAACAGATGCAGGTTGTGCACCAACTAATACTATATTATAAATGCTGTTACGCCCAGACACTCATGGGATGCTGAGCCCAGAGCACATGGGGGGGGGGGGCGGGGGGGGGTGCTCAGAGGAGGACAGCCAGCCCGCCAGAAGCTCTTCTCATTCTCACAGTCCGCAGAAATGCAGAAAGAAAAAAAGCTAGAGCAAAAATGTAAGATTTTTATAAGGCTAATATATAACCTGTTTGTAATTCATTCTTATTATAAAACTTTCTGTGATATACTAAAAATAATACCAACATAAGCCTACGCCTTCTAAAAACCTTCCTAGAAAGCTCTTCAAGTTACAGGCAGGATCAATTTGCAAATGTTTCATCACAATGAGAGCTGATTTTTAGATGCAGTTTAGCACCTGGTTCTTTCTCATTATTAAATTTTCCTGTGCTGGTGGTTTTGTGCTCGATCTGTGTCATATGACGGGTGAAGTAATCACCACAGGAAAGAATACATTTGCTTTCTTTGGGTTCCCGCATTTCTTGTGTTTGTAACAGACTCTGCTACTGGGGCACATTTAGCTCTATCATTTATAATCAAGCTGCTTTCCTGCTGAACCCATCTATTGCCCGTAGCTCAGACCAGCTAACATCCGTAGCCACTAATGAACAAGGTAAATTAACGAGGAAAACAAGGCAGGTGCGTGTGTAGGGCTGTCTGGGAAGGACGGTTAGGGTGGCTTAACAATGCCCACCATCCGAGCCAGAAGTCCCCTGTGTGCCACATACAGGTAATATGTCCCCGCTGGATTGAGCCACGGAAAAATAATCATGGGAAACTGAAGTGTTAAGATAGGGGGTTTCTATGAATTACCCCGCACAGCCCCTTCCACATCATCACCACCTGTGTGAGATCTGGGCCTTAATGTGACTAAGAGCTGTGACTCATTCATCCCCTAATTATGGGGCTTTTTTTTATCTCTTCTGTGAAGAGCCGCTCTGTTTTTCCTTTTCAGAGAGAAACCACTTGCTACAAAGCCATGGAGTGCAGTGTGACTTTTTGATCTGTACCGAATGAATACAACTTTTGCCTTGCAAATTGTTTATCAGCTGTAGTTCAAAAGCAAGTGATCTTTAAACACTCAGCTTTTCTCTCTGAATCACAGCACATCTCTCCTTTAGAAACGAAGTCCCATGGCTCCCCAGATCACACACAAAAGAACCTTCTCACGTAGTTCATTGGCCCCCACAGGCCAACGGACTGCACATGGGGCTCCAGGAAGTCGCCATGGGCTTTAAGTTCTGTCCAGATGGAAAGAGAGGAAGCCCAAGGTCCAGTATGCACACCCCAACCCTGCCTTTGGGATGAAAATGAACCCTGTCCCCCACCCTGAGGGTGGGGATGAGAGTAAAGGAAACAGGGTGGAGGGAAGAGGAGAGATATCAGGTCCGTCTGTGGAGGAGGCTCGGGTTTTCCTCTGCTTAGGAGTCTGTCTGCATTTGGCACGTTCAGAGCTGAACCCACAGCACTCACACCCACCCCATCACCCCCCAAATTGGCTCATCTGCCACTGAGGGGTGCTCTCCTCAGATAGCAGAGACTAGAAACACTCCCCACCTAGCCACCCAACCTTCACTCGCTTCCCTAGCAGCGGCTGGTGGCTGCCCCAGTGCATTGCTCACTCTGACCCCTGGGCAAGAACAGCCCCTGAGGACCTTCCCGGTCACACCCAGCAGTGCGGCGTTTTACTGAAGCTTCCAGAGGAAGGTTATATATCTCTTCTATATACAACCCCTTTAACAGCTGGAGATTCGTTTAGATAAATTCTTTTAGAATTAAAATTATTAATTGGAGGTCTAAACCCACAAATCATTTACAACCTGGCATGAATGATTCTGATATAGTCGGCAGATGGGAGCAGAGAAGGAATGATAGGCCAGGTCAGAAGGTCACCCAGGTGGGAAGCCTAGCAATGGGCAAAACTGGGAATGCCAGTACTGTAGCGTGGGACCTCGCCCCAGGGTGACCTTTCCTCCCCCAGCACATCTTTGATCGTGTGGGTTAGACCCCTGACCTTTCACATCACTGGTCACGTAGTTTGGACCCTGCCCTGAGCTCCCCTCCCCTGGCCTATGGCTAGTCTTGTGGGAAGCCCTTAGAGGAGGAACAAGGGCCAGGGAAGAGCCTCCCAGGACTTCCAGGCAGGACTGCTCCCCGAAGCATTAAGCCCTCAGGACCATGAGGTTCTGACTCACAACAAATAACCTTAGAAACAAAGCCAGGGGTCTGTGGACCCCAGAGAGAGGTTAGGTTAAACTAGGAACGACATCCAGGCCTGTTTCAGAAAAGCAACAAAACCAGATGAAGCCGGTCCACCTGGCTGTCATCAGGACCAGCTGCACTGACTAATGACCCTGCCCCGGTGCCCCCAAACTGGTGGGCATCACGGCCTGAAAGGACCCCCGGAAAGCTGATGAATATTCTTTGGACATCCTCCCCTGAGACCTCCCCTAAAACCCCACGTTCAGGAAACAGATGAACCCCTTATGACGGAGGACCCAGCGTTCGCTCTGGCACGCTCAGAGCACACCTGCACCTTCCCTTCCCCGTCCTCCCTCAAGGTGTGGGTGCGCCTTTGCTTTCTCCCTCCTCAGTGCCAAGGCCCTTGCTTTGCCTCTGTAACTTGCTCCCTGAGGCCATGCAGCCCAGCTGGCCCACTTTCAACAGGGCTCACGTGATTCTACCTCTGTGACTTTCTACACAAATTTTTGCTTGTATTGGAGTCTTAGCTCCGAATCCTTCCTTAGCCAAAACTCAAGGGCCAAGGTCTAACATCTGGTGCTGTTTGCCATTAACAGTTTCACTAAAGCCGAAACCGGTTTGGCTCAGTGGATAGAGCGTCTGCCTGCGAACTGAAAGGTCCCAGGTTCGATTCTGGTCAAGGGCATGCACATTAGTTGCAGGCACATCCCCAGTAGGGGGTGTGCAAGAGGCAGCTGGTCAATGTTTCTCTCTCTTCAATGTTTCTAGCTCTCTATCCCTCTCCCTTCCTCTATGTAAAAAAATCAATAAAATATATTTTTAAAAAAACAAAACCGTTCCACTGAAGTTATTTCCCTGTAATTCTCAGTCAGGCTCACTGAGGAAACAGGGAAGGGGCCTCCGGTTTTGTAGCTGGGGTTCCTGGTGGGCAGCCTGGGGCGCCCGTGGGCCTGAGGGCTCTGGGCAGGAAGACAGAGGCTATCTCTGAGAGGATGGCAGCATGCCAGAGGATTTACATTCCCCGCCTCCCATCACAGCACTCATGGGAGGGGAGGATCATCCCTCCTCTGAAGAGAGAGAAGCTCAGGTTTTGAGAGAGGAAGGGGCTTGCAGAGCCGCACAGCTAGTATGCACAGAGCCCAATTTCAAACCCAGCTTCCTCCAGCTCTAAAACCAGTTCCTCTCTCTACAGTGAGACCCGGAAGGTAAGTCCCAGGCCATGCTTATGAAACTGGGGTCTCAGAACAATATCCTCTGGGTCAGTGCAGGGCATCTGTTTGAAATATTTTTTGTTTCCAAATTTTGGGGAAGGTCTGAATCTCTGCTATCAGTAGGTTTTGTTACCTGAATTCTAAAGCAAAGCAAATCAGAATTCAATGTCCCCATGTCAGCCTATCTCTGGAGTGCAGTGTTTTTTCCTAAAGAGTAGAATATTCCACCTATGGTGATAGCTGGGAATTTTTAATACTGGAAATTTTGGTAATAGAGGGAAGTTCTGCAATTTGAACACTCTTGCCCTTGGTCTGTGCCACTCTTAAACTAAGTCCTTAGAAGCTTCCAGTTTGTTTTTGGAAAGGAAATTCATAGCTTAAAATACCACAGGTTCCTACAAAAGTTGCTATCCTTGTGCTGCATACTTTGTTTATAAACACCTGATTATGCCTGGCTCTAAAAAGCACTTCAAATTCTGCGTGTGTGTGTGTGTGTGTGTGTCTGTGTGTGCGCACGCGCGCGCACCTGCATAAGATTCAAGGCCATCTGACTGCTTTCTTCTTAGAGAATAATCACCTTAAACTTTATATTTTCTCTACACAACTACCAGAACGTCTAAAATTGAAAGGAAAGTTTGTCAAGGACGTGAAACAACTGGAGGGACAGACAATGAAGTGCTATAACCATTATGAAAAAAGTTCTGGCAGTTTCTTATAAAGTTAAACACAAACCTACCCTATGACCCAATTCCTCAGTATTCAGGTCCACTCCTGAGAATTTACCCAAGATAAACAAAAGCATGTGCTCACAGAACACTTTCCTAATGTTCAAAGGAGCCCAAACTGGAAGGAGCCCAGAAGTCCTTCAACAAGAGAGATAAACCGGTAGATTGATGCAGTGGAATACCATTCAGCAACAAAAGGGAAAAATTACCGATACATGCAACAGGGATGACTCAAAACATGATGATGATGAACAGAAGAAATAAAATTAACAGACTCAGACACAGAGAGCAGATGGTTGCCAGGGGGGAGGGTGTTGGGGGGTGGAGGTGAAAGACATGGTGAAGGGAGTAAGAAGTACAGGGTGGTAGTTACACAATAGTCATGGAGACGTATGTAAAGCATAGGAAATATAGTCAATATTGTGGTAAGTATGTATGGTGCCAGTTGGGATAATGGAAATACTGAGTGAACACTATGTAAAGTAAATGACTGTCGAACCACTAAGTGTACGTCTGAAACCAACACAAAATAAAATTGAAAGAAAAAAAAAATCCAAAACACTATGATGAGTGAACGAAGCCAAACACGAGAGTAGATACTGCATAAAGCTTTAGTACAGGCGAAACTAATATATGGTTAAATAACTCAGGACAGTGTTACCTGTGAGGATGAGTGGAAGCAGGGAGAAATGGGCCCTTTTGGGATGCTAAAGTTTAATATCTTATGGGGTCTTATTACAGAAGTACACACATTTGTCAAAACTCAAGGAATGCTATACTTAAAATCTGTGCATTTCACTGCATGTAACTTTTACCTAAAAAAGGAAAGAACAAAAAAACACACTATTAAACTCTAGTTAATAATATGCATGCTAAAATACCAAAGAATAAAATGTCCTGGTGTTTGCAACTTAGTTTGAAATCTATCAAAGAATAAGACGGACTAATGGATGAATTGAGGGACAGATGGTAGGTATGACAGAGCAAAATATAAGTCACAGAACCAAGATGGAAGGTACATACATATTGACTTTCACTTCTAAGTCTTCTCTACGTGTGAAAAAATTTAAAAACATTGAGAAAATTACATGTTCAACAGAATATGAATTGATGGCTAAAAACTGGAAGTCTGAAATATAATTTCAAAATCTTTGAAAGTAAACAAGATGGAAGGAATTGAGAACAGCCTGAATTGTGCAAGGTAATGGCACGTTACGGTCCCTGGGACTGCGCATAAAGATGATGTTTACTTCACACCAGGACCAGGGAATTGGGCAGCAGCTGGCAATCGGAGAAGTAGAAGACCTGACTAGGTAACGACTTCATACACCGACTTTAATAGTTTTATTGATTGAGCGTATGGCCCTAAACCCTGATATCTCCTCTGGGAGAAAAACTCCAAAAATAACAATATGAAAACATCCCTCTTAATGTATGTTAAAATCAATCATTTTAAATGAAAAAAATCATGGGACTTTTAGCAATTAAAATGAATCAAAGCCAGGATCAATAAATAATAAGCAAGCAAGCAAATACTAGGTATTTCTTTAACATGCATCTCAGAATCACCTTGGGAATGTGAGTAGCATTTGGTAGAAATGTCTGAGACTGCTTTGATCATAACTGAATGACAAAGTGGTAAGAGGTATCTTATAAAATCACCAGATAGCCTGGTATATGAGCCTGGGGGCATCCTTGATGCTTCCCTTTCTCTCATCCCCACATCTAAGCCCATCATCAATTCCTATAAAAGTCCTTTCTAAACACGTCTGGGATCCTCACTTCACTTCTCTCCACTGTCAGAATGCAGGCTGCCCTCAGCTCATCCGAACTCAGCAGTGCAGTGCTCCCAATCCAATCTCATTTTTTTGGTAATCCTTACCCTAGGAGATTTTTAAATTGATTTTTAAAGAGATTAGAAGCGAAGGGAGAGGGAGAGAAAGAGAGAAACATTGATGTGAGATAGACATATCGATTGGTTGCCTCCTGCATGCACCCCTATCAGGGCCAGGGAACCTGTAACCAAGGTACATACCCTTGACCAGAATCAAATCTGGGACCCTTTAGTCCATGGACTAACACGCTATCCACTGAGCCAAACCAGCTGCAATTCTTGATTATACAAAAGAGTTCTGGCTTTGATGGAAGAAAATTCTGATGAAAATTTTCTAACTCAGGCTTTATGTTGTTAGTAGTTTTGTGTCTCCCCCACCCCCCAATATTATGAAAAGGAATAAAAACTTGGTTTAGATGAAAAAAATAGTATTATCTTAATCAGCATAGCTTACACAATGGACTTATTAAGCAGTCTTTTTCTTAAGATTGAACATTCTTGATCAACAACTTCATGTCAAAAATGAATGCTTTCATGTATGTGACCTGACTTCAGGGAGATGGGGCGTTTGAAGGCTGGGTGAGAGAGAGCGCCATGGGAAGGTGTCCCTGGAGACCCTCCCTTCGTTTACATGTAATGAAAATGACAGTGTGAGGGGCAAATACAGAATTTCTTTCATCATCCTTTCTTACAGAAAATACTTTGATGAGCATTTCCTCAGATGGCAAAAGTATCTGATGCATAAATCAAAGACCTTTCCTGTCTACTCTGTTATCAGAAACCACTTGAAAATACACGACTCAAAACCCCAGCCAAGCAGCAAACACACCTTCCTGTTTCCCAAAAGGGAACAAAACACCTCACACCACACTCAGAACCCCAGTCCTCAGCCACTGCTTTCTTAGCTCCTCAGGCCACGGGCGGACCGGGCCCATGGAAGCCAATCCGGACATTTGGTGTCAGATCTCCTCACTTCAGCTCATTTCATGAGCCTAAAAGACTCAATGCAACATCCTCTCTCCCCTTTGATCTTGATGATTTAAAATGTTACTTATATCAAAGCAACACACATTGGTTTGATATAAATAAAGGTGCATCTGAATTTTTAAGCTTACACAAGATTAAAAAGAAAAATCCCAAGCTGTTTTTAGTACTTTGCTGTATGCCAGAAAAGTGTAGCTATATTTCTTCCACTATTACATATTCTTTTCCTTTAAAAAATTTTTTTTAAATTAAAAAACATGAGTAACATTGGTTAATTATACAGGTTTCAAGTGTTATTAGGTATTTTCCTGGAAACCCTTCAGTCTCCTCTGAGTGTGTGTGCAAGGCCAGACCCACCGTGTCCAGATACCACGGTGTCCCTTGGTCAAGACGCCTCCCACTCCGTGCCGGGCCGCTGGCCTCCCCGTGTGTGTGGGAGCCTTACAGAGGTGCCCTCCAGTGTGCAGCCCCAGATAACCTTCTCGTGTCCTTATCTCGTGGGAAAACACTTAAGGCAAGCTACACTCAGGCGAAAAGATATTCTTTTTCCCCCTCGTCCAGTTACTCTTTTAATGGCTTTCCCATGCCTAAATATAAGCACCACTTGACTTCAGACCTGCAAATATTGAGTTTTGTAATATGGAAACACAAGAGTGGTTCTCAGACTTCAGCCAGAATTAGAATCACCTAGAGTAGGGGTGTCGAACTCAATCAGAGAAGGGGCCAAAATCTAAAATCCAGCCTAAATCGCGGGCCGAATGGTTTACTAAACAGTCATAAACTGTCATTGTGATGGAAACGCAGCGGAGTGCAGTGATGACAGCGCGGTGCGGGCCACATTGCAAGGCCTGGTGGGACGGATTTGGCCCGCGGGCCTTGTGTTTGACACATGTGACCTAGAGGGTTTGTTAACCAGGCCACTGGGCCCCGCCCCAGGAGTTTCTGATTTGCCAGGATCTATAGCCTCATGGGACTGACAGTCATGAAGAAGCTGAGTAAATGCATGTTTTTCATCAGACTCCTGGAGTGAGGCTCTGACATCTAACCAGAAACCTGGCCTTCAGCAACCAGGACAAGATTTCCCCAAAAGGAGCAGAGCTGCTTTAATGGCGAACACCCCAAATTCTTCCTACTCCCCCCGCTTCCAGCAATGGCGCTGCAGGATCCACACTTACTGGAATCTTGTTCTTAGAAATTACTTAAATGAGTATTTTAAGTAAGGCGCCAGAAGCTTAAATACAATCCTCTGAGATGAACACTGCTCTGGAACGAAAGACCCTTCAGGCACAGTAGCTGCTGTCCCTAAGGTGGGTTTTACATCTTGATTCGCTGCATCCACAATGTGTCAGAAAGGTGGCCATAAGAGGCTGCAGCTGGAACAGTCAGCACACATTGCTGCAGGCCCAACCAGCACAGGTCCCACGACCTGCAGGAGCGGCGGGGTGCGGGTCCGAGGCACTAGCTTTCCCTGAGGCCCAGTTTCCCTGCAAACAGTTCGCCACCTCATCCTCTTAGCATCTCCATGAACCCAAATGCCCTGCTGCACCTTCATCTCCTGGCGCATCACATGCACACGTTAACTTGGTCTCATCAGTAGATGGAGGTTGGATCGTGGCAGGGAATGCATGGTATGATTTACTTCCGTCCCAGCACCCACCAGGATGGTGCTAGACCCGGAAGCACTGAGAGCGGGGTAGGGAGTGTCAGAGGAAGTGAGGCAGGGGCAGGGGACAGCTGCAAATCTGAGCTCCAGCGTCATCTCCAGCTCAATCTATCCCACGCGACACCACATCACGGGACCCTGCCAAGCCGGACTGTTCCTGCCTCTCCTGCCACCTCTGGTTGTGTTCTCACTCCCGCGTGGCATTCTTCTCCTTCAGGAAAGTTCCGTCCACACCTCCATGAAGCTGTCCCCCAGCTTCCCAAGTAAGGGTCGCCTTTCTCTCACGAGACTGATCAGAAAATGAACATTTATTCCTTTGCAACCATAGTGCTAACTACTTTAGGGTTTGAATCCTGGTTCTACCACACAGGACCTATGTGAAAGCTAGACAGGTTTCCTAAACGCTCAAAGCCTCGCTCTCCTCGTTTGTAAAGTGGGGATGACAGCATCTGCTTCAGGCAGTTGTGAGGATTACAGGAGTAAATGTAGGAAAAGCACTTGAGAAGGAAGGGGTACAAAGTGATCCACACACAGTCCAAACTATTATGATTATTAAAACTTAAGATCCTTGATAAGCCCCCTTGATCGGATAGTCACTGAGGGAGTTCGGCAGTGCCAGTGGCTGACGGGGTGCAGGGCACCGGGGTGTGAGGCGCCCGGGTGAGCTGGGTCCAGTGCGTGCAGTGCTGAGTGCACGCGGTAGGTGAGCGGAGAGGGCGGTCTGGGCAAAGTCACAGAGGAGAATGTGACCTGTGTCAGGTGAGCAGATTCTCCAGGAGGAAGGAAGAGCAGGCTGCCGGGAGGGAGCAGAGACCAAAAATGCCCAGAGTCAGGTAAACGGTGTGCAGGGAACTGTGATGAGCATAGTGTGGCCAAGGCCAGTGTGAGCGAATGAGGAGGAGAGAGGTAGAGGCGGAGCACAGAGCCCTGCAAGCTCCTAAGAAACGCCCAACGACTGTTTTAGATGATGGGCCACTGGGGAGTCCTTGAAAATGAGGACTGAATGGTTCGCTGATCAAGATTAAAAAACCTGGCTAGCTGGAAAAAACAGGTATCTCTACTGAAGCCTGTTATACATTTTACTGATGAAAACTAGGGCACTGGTGTTCTGTAAATATAAGTGTACCTAGTTCTGTAAATGCAATTTTGTTATAACCTAGCCTTGCCCATTCACTTACACATCACCTCTGGTTGCTCTCCTGCTATAAGGGCTGGGCCAACCATATTTACTATCGAGCCCTTTAAGAAAAAAAAACCAAAACGAGGCCAACTTGATCTAAAGAATGCACAGCACACAATTCCTACATATTAAACGATCAAATACTCTTTATCATAAATTCTTTATAACCAATTGATTGTCATATGTTTTTGTTGAGTGTTTGCTGAACTCCCGAATAAGTAGCTCTATCTGTGGTTGCAGCTGATGGAGCAGAGGAGGTCGGCGTGAACGTGGGCGGATACGTTTCCTTACATCACGCAGGAGGATGCAAGTACAGTAACAGCTGCATAGGAGTTGCACTCATTTGTCAAGATGTGAGCAACTTCTTTGCTGAAGCACATCGTTTTTGGATACTGGATGGGCATTTCTTCAAATTTTTGTGCTGTTCACAAATGAAACAGGATGGTGCACATCTAAATTCAGTATGATTACCATTTTCTCCCTCACTTTAAGTCTAGAAAATAAAAATAAAAAAGTCCTGGGGATTTTTAAGTTCAAGGTGGCAATGTAGGAGGCTCTTGAATATCATCCCAGACACACTAAATCTCCCACTGACAAAACAACTCCCTCTGAACAAAATCCAGAAACAGGCTGAGCAACCCCTACACACCGGGCGAGTGGGAAAACCCCACATCCACATCCACATCCACATCCACGGGGGTGTAATCATGTGGAAACTCCATTTCTGCAATCCACCCTTCCCTCCTCTGTCTCCTTGACTCAGACTGGCCTTGTCCAATCTCAAGGCACCATGGCTCACTTGCCCTCCCTCCCTTTCTGTTTCCTTCCACCGCTGAAGCCTGTAGGACTTCAGGTTCTGGTCAACTTCAAACTGTCTTAAGAAAAAGCCTCAGGGCCGAAACCGGTTTGGCTCAGTGGTAGAGCGTCGGCCTGCGGACTGAAGGGTCCTGGGTTCGATTCCGGTCAAGGGCATGTACCTGGGTTTCGGGCACATTCCCAGTAGGGGGCATGCAAGAGGCAGCTGATCGATGACTCTCTCTCATTGATGTTTCTAACTCTCTATCCCCCTCTCTTCCTCTCTGTGGAAGGAAGGAAGGAAGGAAGGAAGGAAGGAAGGAAGGAAGGAAGGAAGAAAGAGCCTCAGGTCTGTGCATGAAGGGAGCAGAGTTTTGGTCGAACTAAAGGTAACATTCTGACCTCCACTGGATTTCAGCCCCAGGCCCGTGAAAGCAGAAACACTACGGACCACACCTCCATGGCTGGTAACAGAACCTGATACAGTAATCAACCACTCCCTACTCGGGCCCTAACCAATCAGCAGGGCCCACGACCCAAACTGCCTGGGTCCCAATAATTTGTAATTTTCCCCGCATATACTCTGTCCCTGTGCGGGCCACGGGAGAGGTGGGTTTTAGGCACGAGCTCACCTGTGCCTCTGGGATTGGCACCATTTCCTTAAAGAAACCTTTACTTTTTTTGCTACAAACTCCTGTTCATGTTTTGATGCATGCAGGCAAATGAATCCCCTTAGTCCAGTAACAGGGATAGGAGAGACTGAGAACAAATCTTGCCCAAAATTCCACTCTTGGGGGCAAACACACAGTTGGGAAAAAGCTCACAGTTCCTCCCTGAGTAATGCAGGATTTAGACTCCACATCTGGCCCCAATTTGTAGACTTTCACATGAGAGATGGCCCCCAGAACATCTAGCTTTGAAAGCCAATGAGGTTTGCATCCATCAGACTATCAGAAATTAATAGACAGTTCTTAAAGGGTTCACAAAGACTCTCCGTGACTAACCCTAAAGGCCCAGTGGAGAGACAGCAAACATCAGTCTTTCTGTGAAAGAGGTCTATTTGCTTATCTTAAAATGCTGACCAGAGGGTTAGGCTTTTAATTATACCCGCATCTAGGAGCCAACTCTGGGAGGCTGGCAGATACTGTCTTTTTTATCTCTCTCTGCTCCACCTCATGTTGCTGGTATCTCGCAGATGGGAGGAGCACCTGCACATATATGCACCTTGGTTACTGTGGCTGCCATGCAGGGAAGACCCCTGGATCACCTGCCCTGATGTCCAGTGGGGCTCATGCTCACAGGTCACACAGGACTGTAACGAACAGTTATTAAAAGACTATCCCACCAGGGCAGCAGATAGCAACACGCATTCCCTACTCTTCGCCTATAAGAGGTGCACTTGCATCCTTTAATAGCTGTTGCCTAAGGGTCTTGCTTCCAATCAGTTCTGACTAAGACTCCCCATTGGGCCACTGACAGGTCTTGGCACACTTTCAACTATTGGGGACCACTAAGAACAAAGTAGGCTGCTTGGACAACCCCCAAGACACGAGAGCCGTCCAAGAGCTAGGGTTCATCCCCTAAAGGAGACCATGCCCTTGAGAATGGGACAGGTGGCTCTTTTATCTATTCTAAACCAACACAGAGAGTCCAGAAAAAAACAAGAAACAAGGAATACGTTCCAAATGAACCAAGATAAAACCTCCAAAAATGATTAATTAAATGAAGATAAGTGACTTATCTGACAAAGAGTTCAAAATAATGGTTATGAACATGCTCTTGGAGGTGAGGAAATAATGTGCAAAGTGAGAATTTCAACAAAGAGAGAATGTTAAAAAAAAAAAAAAAGTACCAAAGAGAAATCACAGAGCGGAAAAATACAATGACTAAACCGAGTAAGTCAGAAGAGGGGTTCAACAGCAGGCTAGATGAAGCAGAATAAAGGATCAGCAAATGTGAAGACAGGGCAGTGGAATTCATCCATTCGGAGCAGAAACAGAAAAAGAATGTAAAAGAGTAGACAGCTTAAGGGAATTATGAGACGAACATCAAGTGGGCCAATATTCCCACAGAATCCCATCATGAGTTCTCAGTGTCCCTGCTCCGAGCTCCTACTTGTGCCATCAGACCTGCAGCAGGTGCTTCATGCACATCAGCTCAGGGTTTGGCTGTTTAAATGTGGTTTCTCAGAAAAAATGCGGTTATGCAATAGCAGAGGCCTCTCTTTAAATAGCTTTGTGCAAACATGTACTAAAGCTAAATGGAAAAATTTTGTTTATTTAGTGGCTTTCCCAAATATGTCAACAAATATTTAGGGCAGCCACTGTGAGTAGAGTACATACATACAAGCCTAGTGTCATGGTAGTATGTTGATCCCATAAAATACATTTCTGAATGTGAACAGCCACCCTCAGGAACACAGAGGTCATGCTTTCGAATGCAGCCTCCTTTTTCTCCCACTTCCTCTCAAGGAGTCGCACTTGGATGTGTGCCTTGGGAGAATGCAGCAAATATTCTTCGCAGCGGCACCCGAGACACATATTGGCTATACACATATCAAAACTCTGCCTGTAATAACAATCTGCTGCTAGACAGAGCTGCAACTCTGATTTCCCACAGCTTCCAAAGGCTATTGTGTTAGGGAGTCAAAATTAGTTTTCAAAATCATTTCTTGATGTCTACTGGGCACACACAGTGGGATCCTTGCCCGAAGGTGAGAACTGATCCAGAACATATAAGGTTAGTTGTCCAATGGGTGATGCAGACAGGAAGTGTTACCGTCACCCGTTGGTGGGGAGCGGCTCAGGGAACCGCACTTGGAGAGCCACTTGTGTAGTCTAACATCTGGCCAGTGGGTAACTTTCCTAAATAGCTTTTCCTTACCCAGGGCTCAGTCCACTTCTGTTTGGTTACCTCCCTTGGTGATTAACTCGCTACCTCCTAAGGCTACCAACTTTGTTCAATTCTAATAATTCTTCTTTATACTGAGTCTAATCTGACCCCTTCAAACATTCTAGTGCTTTTGCCTTCAAGGCCCTGTCCCTCCTTCCCCACAAGAGGCCTTCACAAAACGGAAGACCTGTCCTCTTTCCCTTCCTACTCGCGGAGACTCTATGCCCTTTGTATCTTGCACACACTTCCCGCAAGCTTGGCCTTGCGCATTATTATGGTAGTAAAAGCTATTTTCCCCCAATCTTTACAGCAATTTCAAGATTAAGTAGCTTACTCTAAAACAAAATATGAATGAACCCCCAAAAGTCCATCTCCAAGCAAAACCGCAGATGTGGCCAATTCAGCCCCCATTTCAGCCTCTACCATTTCCACACACGTTGCAAATGTGAAAGCGCTTTTCAATCAGCGCCTCCCGAATGTCAGTCCCCAGGCTGGTGTCAGCCTGCAATGGAAGGCACAGTTTTTCCATTAAGCCAGGGCGATTCAAGTTAAATAGCTATTCTTCACTCAGAGACCGTGCCCTGCCTGTTTTCCCTGGCTGGGACAACCTTCCCGTCATGAAACGAGGGTGACACGGTGGCCCATGGAGTGCCAGAGGCAGGGACGCCCCGTTTCCAAGCTCTGGAAAGCCTTGTGCAAAACCCAGGTCAGATCGGTCTCATGCTGCTCTCAGCCAGCCTCCGTCCTGGACGCTGAGCAGCCAGGCGGCTGAAGCTGCCCCTGAGCCGGGCGCCGACCTCCCCCTGCTCTCTCCCGGGAACGGGCATCTCTCCTGGGGCTGCTCTCTGGGTGGGCCCTGCCCCCTGACTTCACAAGAAAACCACTTCTTCTCACTGGACATGAAATCCCTGCACCTCCCGGAGGCTTCTCCATGAGCGTGGCCGTCCCTCCATGAGAAGGGGACCGGGTGACCCAATCCACATCCCCAGCTGTAGCCCTGCCTTCCGGCCCCTGGCTCCCGGGCTCTGCCGGGACACTGGCTTCTGGAGTGCTCCCTGCCTTCCCATGGCCACGTGGAGGGGACGGTGGGAAGGCAGGCTGTCCCTGGCCTACCAAGTGAGAAAAGAAAGATTTCCTCTAGAAATAGGTCAGCTAACGTGTCTGCAAGATCCAGGCAGTAACGATTTTAGGCTTTGCAGGCCATACCGTTTCTGTTGTAACTAGTTATGCAGCCACAGTCCTTCCCAACAAGGGAGTGTGGCTGTGTTCCAATAAAACTTTATTTACCAAACAGGCTGCCTTTGGCCTGAAGGCTGCAGTTTGTGGCCCCCTGTCCTAGACCACCCCTAAAACACCCTGGGCTCCTCTCCATGTGTCCAGCGCTCGGCTCACACCGCCCACACTGCGCTCTGGCAATGTACCCTGCGTACCTGTCTGGCCCCCGTGGCTTCTGGGGCGGACTCTGCCTAGCTGGTGGCGGCACAGAACAGGTTTTCAGTGTCTATCTGGGGAGGAAGTGTGTGTGTGGCGAAGGGGAGATGATGTTTATAGCAGACAAACCTCGCTGAGCATGTCCAGCCTCTTGGCAAAGTGCTCCGGGGTCCATGTGGGAAAGAAGTCTTTGCTGCTGACAAGCAGCATCCGAGGACAGCAGCCCGGCTTACCATGTCCGTCCTCGTTACAATGCAAACCCATGGATACGTTCTGACGCCAGGGCTGCACCCCAGAAGGCAGCGCACCCAGAACCGCCTGTAGACGGGGATCCCTGCCCGTCACAGCCCCACAACCATTCCCTTCCGCCTCCTTCCGTGAGGAGGAGACAAAACTCCCTTGCTGCTGAAAAACACCAGTGTCCCTCTAGGCTAGGGGTGTCGAACTCAATCAGAGAAGGGGCCAAAATCTAAAATCCAGCCTAAATCGCGGGCCGAATGGTTTACTGAACAGTCATAAACTGTCATTGTGATGGAAACGCAGTGGAGTGCAGTGATGACAGCGCGGTGCGGGCCACATTGCAAGGCCTGGCAGGACGGATTTGGCCCGAGGGCCTTGTGTTTGACACTTGTGCTCTAGGCCTATGCAGCACCATTAGGTGACGTCAGCGGCTGAGGCATCTGGGCTCTGTGTCCCCCCTCTTCCCAGAGCAGCAGCTGACTCAGGGCAGTGATGACGTTTCTATTTAGAGCCTCAGAAAACAAGAGGTGGTCCCTCAATTCTGCATCCGGAGTCCTGTGCTCCGGGCTTGCCTGCTTTCCCTGTGAAGCAGGGAGCTCACAGGTGGCAGGAGGACATGCAATTCCACTCAAGCTGACCAACGGCCTGAGGGCCTGCTATGTGCCAGGCAGCCTGGGCAAACAGAGACAAGCACGTCCCAGTGACCCCACACGAAGAGGAGGGCAGTGAGGTACCCACATGGCCATGATGATGGTGGGATACACGGCAAAGCAGGGACTTTGGGGCTTGCGGATGGAGAGCTTTCCTGGGCGGGACCACAGGCCCGGAGAAAGCGGGCACATGAAGCGGCAGGGAGCCCGGTCACGGTGACTGGGTGTCCCATTCCTCAAGGAGAGAGAGAGGAGGGGGAGGAGCGGGGCTAGGCTGGTGGGAAGCTGTGCGTGGCTGTGGACACGAATTGTACGAGGCTCTTCCTGGCAGGGACAGTCCGTATTAGTGCAGCTTCACAGCCCACGCAGGCTGGTGTGCGGGGCCTGGGCTCAGTCGTTTGTCTGTAAAGAGCCACCACGATTTCCTGTGCTCCTCTTCCCTCTTCCTGGGTCACCGCCCACATTATCTCATTCTCCCTCCTGGGATGTCTACACTTTGCTGTTGAGAGGATTTTTATTTTTTCTATGAAAGTCATTTCCCTTCCTTTTCCCAGAGGTCTCCAAGGCCTTGCCTCTTTGCGTGACTGTTGGTATTTAGTGAAAATCTCCTGGTTCCAGATAACATGCTTAGTGCCTAAGAAGGCATTTTTATGTTGAACTAAATTTCATGAAAAAGCACACGATCACGTTGGCTATTCTAGAATAGTTTACTAGGATAGCCAAGTGAATCTTGAGAAAGAAGAACAAAGCTGGAGGCATCATACTTCCTGATTTCAAGCTATATTACAAAACGATAGAATCAAAGCAGTATGGTATTGGCATAAAAACACAGAAATCAATGGAACAGAATAGAGGGCCCATAAATGAAGCCACATAAGTATGATCAATTAATTCATGACTAAGGGGCCAAGACTATACAATGGAGAAAGGGAGTCTCTTCAATAAGTCATGCTGGGAACACTGGCCGGCCACATGCAGAAGAATGAAACTGGGCTGCTATCCTATCCAAACACCAAGTCAATCAAGTGGATTAAAGACTTGAACATAAGACCGAAAACCATAAAACTCCTAGAAGAAACCATAGGAAAGAAAGTCCTTTACGTTGGTCTTGGTGATGATTTTTTTTAATGTGATACTCAAAGCACAGACAAAAACAAAAATAAATAAATGGGACTGAACCAAACTAAAAAGCCTCTGCACAGCAAAGGAAACCATCAACAAAATGAACAGAAAGTCTACTACCACATGGGAAAAAGAAATTTCTAACCATTTATCTGGTAAAGGCTAATAGACAAAATATGTGGAAAAAACCTCATAAAACTCAACAGCAAAAATAACGCCCCGAACAATCTGATTAAACGAAGGCCAGAGGATCTGAACACATTGACGCTTGAGCAACAAAGGGGTTTTCCTGCACAGTGGAAAACTGGGTGTAAATTAAAACAGCCCCCCACATCCCTGCATTCCCAACCAGGGGTGAAAAAACATTAGACATTTTCCCTCTAAGACATACAAATGGCCAACTGATGTATGAAAAGGTGTTCAACACAACTGATCATCAGGAAAATGCAAATGAGAACTATGAGGTATCAACTCATACCCGTTAGAATGGCTACTAACACATTTCTTGTCAAAAGGAAGTGTGGAAAGGTAACCCTTGTGTATTGTCGGTAAGAATGTAAACTGATGCAGCCACTACAGGAAACAATAGGGAGGTTCCTCCAAAAGTTAAAAATAGAACTATGATATGATCCAGCAATTCCACTTCTGGATATTTATCCAAAGGAAACGATAAATGTTCATCGCAGCATTAATTATACAATACCAAAGACATAGAAATAATCCAGTGTCCTTCAACAGATGACTAAAGAAAATGTAGTGTGTGTGTGTGTGTGTGTGTGTGTGTATATATATATATATATATATATATATATATATATATGTATATGCGTGTGTGTGTGTGTGTGTGTACATCCCCCCCCCCACACACACACACAGCAAGTCCTCACTTAACAGTGCCGATAGGTTCTACGCCTTTAAGAGGAACATCATCTAACAAAACAAATTTTACCATCAGCTAATTGATATAAACAACTGTTAAGCTCCTGTGGTATCTCAGCAACATTATTATGAAACAACATTGAACAAAACAACATTATTCAAGGACCTGTATACGTAATAAATATTACTTTGCCGTAACATAGAAGGAAATCTTGCCACTTGCTACAACATGGATGGATACCGAGGACATTATCCTAAGTGAAATGGGTCACAGAAAGACAAATATCATATAACTTGCACATGAAATCTAAAAAACACACACAACAAAACCGAACTCATACATACAGAGAATAGGTTGGTGGTTTCCCAAGGTGGGTGGCAGATGAAAGGGTGAAGAAGAGCAGAAGGTACAAACTTCCTATTATAAGAGAAGTACTTCGTGGGAGTGTGATGTACAGCATGGAAACTATAGTTAACAACACTATCGTGTACATTTGAGAGTTGTTAAAAGAGTAGGTATTTAAAGTTCTCATCACGAGAACAAAATTCGTAACTACATGTGGTGACCAACACTTAGTAGGGGATCATTCCGCAATATACTCAACTGTCCATGGGTACCTTCAGTGGGCCCGCCCCAACTCACAGCCCTGCGCAGGCTCCTCACTCTGCCCACTGCCCTTTGGGGGACCCCCTCCTCACTGGGAGGAGCCCAGGCATCTTTGGGTCCTGGGGTCCCCACTTTACTTCTTTGCCTGGCTAGGCTTCACCTTCTTATCCCACATTTGACAAGTCTCCACGTCCCACTAGAATGGATTGTGCCCCGACGTCCTCCTTTTCCTTTAGCTATACTGTCCCTCCCTTTAAAATTCTCATCTATGTCAAAGGCTACATGGTATGTTTTAAAAAATAGATAACGAGCGATGGTTGAGTATTTTTCAATCAAGAAACTTTAAAGCATGAAGTGAAAATACACATAATCCAGTATTAGAAGTATAAATCAAAAAGAAAAAAAACCCATGTTGTCCTCTATGATAAAGGTCTCTACAAAGGAAGGTTCTTAAAAAAGCAACTCATTAAAATTCTTCTCCTGCAGAAGAACACTCAAATGGATTGTTCTGCATGATGTAATGGTTTTGAAAAAACCACAGTACTAACTTGGAATGATTCTTGTTTTTTATATAAACTTGTAGGGACGAAGTGTTCAAATACATCGATACTTTTTATTTGCTTAAGAAATTAAGATAGAAAAACAAAACATTTTTTAAGTCCTGTGCATCACTCAGTTGGTAGCACAGGCTTGCAAGGGAATTTTTTTTTTTTTATACCATCTGCCAAAGGAGCCTAATTTCCCCATAAACCTTCTTAATTGGCAACGACAATTAGAAATGGAGAAAGACAAGCAGAGAGCAGTGGTGAGAAGGTAATGCGCGGCCAAGCTGACAGAGCAAACGAAGCAAGCTGGGTACCGTACCTGCTTATTATTGTCAGCGGTACAACACAGCTTCTTGAGGGAGACAAAATGCCTAATTTTCCTAATAACACAAATAATTAGTTATTAGTGAGTCAGGTAGAGGACGATCCAACAAATCAGCAAACGAAAACATCAACAGAAACTTTTTAAAAGCAAAACTCCAGGGGATATTCTAGGGCAGATGTACAATTCACCCAAAGCCCGGTCTACAGCAAAGGACTTCTCACCCACAGCCCGCGCGTGCCTCCCCAAACTGGGCTTCCTTTTACATTGGCGCTGCTCCGAGACATTTTCCTAACGAGCATTTCATTCTGTGACCGACTCCTAAAGCTTGGCTCCCAGTACCTGCCGTGATGGGATGAAATGCCACTCCAGAAAAAATTGGCTTTATTCTGCTGACGCTAATACTTTTATAGCTTATATAGAAAGCAAAAGGCTCATTTGGATAATGGTCAAATTGCAGGGCAGCTATTTTTATATTTAATCCCATTATTACTGCGCAGCATGGTCATCATAACAATGGCATTTTTTCGGGCAGAGAAAAATCCTCGTACTCCAAGGTCATGGACAGAATCCCACAGCTGCCTGTGGTCTTGCTCATTACACAGCACAGACCAGGAAGAGGCCACAGGTGCCTCAGCCCTGCCCAGAATTCAGCTCATGGTAGGTTTTCTACTGAGTGTGAAGCCAGGAATCCCAGAGGGCTGAGTTAGATTTCACAGCAATGACTGCCCTTTTCTCTCTCCCTGGTTCTGTCTCTCTTTGTCTCTCTCTCTCTGGTTTAGTTTTCTCTGGAGAACTCCGAGGAGAGCATAGAAAGTGCAGGTTACCCTGTAATGAAACAGGAAGAGGTAAAAAAACAACAACAAAAAAACCCAAAAACCATCTCCCTACTTTTAATAAAAATTTCCCCTGACAGTTCACTGCCTGCAATGGGGCAGGAGAGGGGGGTGGTGGTGAAATAACATGCTGTCTGGACAAGAGAACGTCTCCCTCTTATCTGCACAATCAGAAAGCCTCACTCTGACAGACATCGCCAAGCAGCGGCATGTCTCCTCGGCCCTGGTTACCTAATAATTCTGGTCACACACACACAAAGTGAATGTCGGCTTCGATCTTCTGAAAGATGGCATAAGGATCATGATAACACCAGGACAGCCATGCGGCCGCTGAGCAGGGACCGCTGGGAGGGCCACGGAGGACCGTGCGCTCAGGAGAACGTCCCGGGGCCAAGGACTGCCCGTCACCCACCACCCACACGGAGGCACGATGGCAGGAAGCACGAGACGGTGGTCTCTGAACGAACAGGGACACTTTTGAAACGAACCAAGAAAACCGGAGGGGAGACAACCAAGCGGCATTTTGCTGACTACATGGACTGTTGTGTCTACTCCCACAATGACCTGTGAGGGACGGGGGCAGCCAGGGGCACAGGCAGGACTCTCCTCTCTGATTGGCATTGTAACCCCCACCTTTCCTTTCCCAAAACTTCCCACAGCGGTGTGCGCCCCTCATACTCCGAGGCTGGTGTGACCCCCAGGCTGGCTGCCAAAGGCTCCTCAGGGACATGCTGGTCGGGGGAGCCTGTTTGGCTTCGTAAACTCAGAATTAAACGGGGAGGAAAAGGAATCGCGTATTCACCTTCTCTCTCCCAGGGATAAGGCTTCTCTGGTAACAGATTAAATGGGATCAGATCAGCCTGAGCTTTGGATCAGGCACAACTTTCTCTCCGAAACCCCCAGGCCTTTCTCCCTAGTTGGAGGCAGCCCTGAGCCCGGGAGAAGCCAGCCCAGGCCGCTCTCAGGGAGAGAAGCCGCTCCCAGCAGTTTTGCTGTTGCCGTGGAGATGGACAGCCTGGAACCCCAGCTCCCTCAGGGGGCAGTGGGCAGAGGGAACCTCAGCTCTGGGGGAGGGGCTCCTGGGCGATGCTCCATAAAGACCACGAGCGGCAGGAGAAGACAAGAGCCGTGTCTGGGGGTTGCTGCCGGCTGCACGGAGCTGGCCTTGGCCTGACGATGTAAGCCCAGCCCTCCTGTACCTGTGGTCTCCCGCGTACCCTGCGTTTCCACATGCCCACGCGGCCCTTCAGCTGGAAGAGTCCAAGAGTTTGCGCTCACCCTCCTTGGCCGATCACAGGGGTGATCTTCACGTGCTGCTGGATGCTGTCCCCGGACTTCCGCTTGGCGTAGTAAACCCCTTGCCACTCCTGCATGGAGAGAGAGAGAGCTCTTACAATCCTCCCGCCCAGGCAGCCATGGCTCCTGCAGGGGCGTGTGAGCCAACTGAGCAATTCATTCCCCCTCGCTTCCAGACCCTTCCACAGAACACCGCTCTGCTCTGGGTCCCGCCGTGCTCTGTCTCGGTGAGGCCCGTGGTCACAATGCACGGACACAACAGGACGACCGGCCACCCCTGGGCTGCCCTCCGGGGCCCCGGGACGCTGGCCCTGAGGGAGGCGCTCTGCTCAGCCTCTGGGTGCGGTGACACCAGGTTGAGGGGTTTTCCCCGAGCTCTTCCTCAGAATCATCCCAACAACCTGAGTCTGAGATCATCATCCTAACAGATAGCTGGGCAGACGGAGGTTCGGAGATTCTAACTAAGGAACCCCTGTGAGAGAGCGGAGGATGGGCAATGAAGCCCACTGCCCGTCTGTGATCCCGGGGGGCCTCCAGCCCTGGCTTCTCAGGGTTTGCGGGCTCCTGGGTGTTTCCATGGAAGAGGCAGAGGGCGGGTGGCAATCCCTGCTGCCTCTGGACCTTGGGAAACTGGCTGGGATGAAGAACCCAGTGACCTGAAGCGGGGACCCGTGGCATCTCCGTGATTCCTGGGAGGAGCAGTTAGATGGGAAGCTGGGCCTTTTCTCTGCAGCCTTTCCCGCTCCCTCCCCCACAGGCGGCTCACGGGTCCACCCCGCATGCCGGGCCACCGGTGGAGCAGAATTCCGGTGGGTTTTTTGGATTACTTGACAATGTCCTGTTTCTTCTTCAGTCTCATGGCCCCAATTTTTAAAACATTAATTCTGGGCATCATATATAATCCAAACTTACTTTATGTTTGTACAATGGCCCCCCATTAAACGAAAACAATGCTTATTTAACTACTTCGGATCTGAGAAAGCAAAAGGAAAGCAGTAACATGTGAGAAAGCACCCGAGTGCTCAGGAGAAAACGCAGAGGCAGTTCCGGCTGGGACAGCAGCGCGCCCACTGGGGAGGACTTGGGGGAAGATGCTTCTGCGTTTGCACCACAGCCCTCGTCTACGGGGACCAATGGGAGACGTCTCTCTATGAACTGGGATGATAGAGAACAAAAACAAGGAAAACTGGGCCTACATGTGAATACTGACACCAAATACATCTAGTCCCCCAAACTAGATGTGGATAAGCTGTGTGGATAAGCTGACACACATCAGCCTGTGGGCGGGACTAGGCGCAGAGGTGCGAGTGATGTTCCAGGAATGACAGGTGGGGCCTATTCAGGCACAGGATGGCGTTCCCTTAGACAAAACTGCCAGATTCTGTATCATCGTCTTAAGCCCCAGGTTTGCTTGATATCCAAAATTAACTCATGTTGCAAACATAAACATTTTTCATTTAATTGTAGCATTGCTAGAGGCCTGATGCACTAAATTCGTGCAAGAGTAGGCCTTCCTTCCCCCTGCTGCTGACACCGGCTTCCCTCACAGCCCTGGCTTCTCCTGGAAGGTCTTCCGGAAGGACTGCAGTCTAATGAGCACATCACGCTTCTATGGTTATAGATGAAAGAAGCCAACCTTGAAGATGGAACACAAAGACCCACAGCAGAAGAGCGTGCGTTGGGAGGTGTGTGCGGGCTGTTACTAGTGCCACCCACCTTGCCCTTCCTGATGCAGGTGTTGATGGTGTCCAGGAGGTCGGCCCGGTTCTTATCGCTTTTGGGCAGCTCGGCGAGTTCTTTCCCGAGGAGCTCGCTCTTGTGGTAGCCCATCATCCTCTCGAAGGCTGGGTTGACGTACTGTGAATGGAAGTGGCCACAGGTCAGTTCGGGGGCGTCTGAAGCAAAGCCTGCTGGGAGGCAGGGGAAGCTGCTGGGCCCTCTCAAAGCCCACAGCACAGAGGTCACGTTAGTTCCCTCACACTGAACATGCTCTGGGCAACCTCTTCCTCCTCCTCGCTCTTGTGTCATCTTCAGAGGGCTGGTAGTTTTTATTTATTTTAATTTTTAAAAAAATATATTTTTATTGATTTCAGAGAGGAAGGGAAAGGGAGAGAGAGAGGGAGAGGGAGAAGAAGGAGAGAGATAGAAACATCAATGAGAGAGAATCATTGATCAGCTGCCTCCTGCACACTCCCCACTGGGGATTGAGCCTGCAACCCAGACATATGCCCTTGACTGGAATCGAACCTGGGACCTTTCAATCTATAGGCTGATGCTCTATCCACTGAGCCAAGCCAGCTAGGGTGGGCTGGTAGGTTTTTAAAGGGGCCTGACAAGGTTCCCCCTAAAAAAAACTGCAGTCTCCCCAGTCCAGGCGCCCACCATCCTCAGCCCTTTTGGTCCTGCTCACGGTGAAGGCTGGGAGGGGGTCGATATCGTGTGACAGCATCGCCGTGTACCGCGCTCCCGGAGGCACAGGGTTCCGCGCCACCAGGTGCCCCCTGTGGATGCAGGATGCCATGAAAGCACCATTGGCTACAAGTGGGGAAGTGAATAGAGAGCAGGGAGCCCCTTCTCCTCATCTCAGCGTTCACCACCTGTTGTCCACTGTACACAGGGAGGTGCAAAGGGAACATGTTTCACAAAGAGACCTGATGTTCAAGTCTGGAGACAGGTGGGAGTGTGCTTGGTGTAGAGCAGAAACGGGCCTGGTCCCTCTGTGGCCCAGGTCGCCAACCATGGGCAGGTGGGCCGGCAACAGGCAATGAGATGAGGACGCGGTCAGATCCATTTCGAAGATACACTCCCACAAATACAGCCCAACAGGACACCTCATGGAAAGGCTTTGGAGTCAGAAAGAGAGGGCTACATATTTGGGTTCCACTATTTATTACCAGAGCTTCTCTTGGGTGAGTTCCTTGACCTTGCTGGTCCTCAGTTTCCCCACCTGTATAGTGGGCATCATGTCTCTTTCACAGGGTTACTGAATGGGAATGAGATACCTTATGAACAGAATGATGACTGGGCCTCGGCATGGTGGGTGCTGATGTCATTGGTTCAGAATGAGAGCAGGTGTGCCTGTGTGCAGTGCGGCATTTGCAGGAGAGCAAACGTCGGCTCTGTCTGCCATGGGTCCACTGTGCTCAACATTGACTTTGGTCTCTACTGAGGAGAGTGAGTGTTCCTCACACTCAGTGCCTCTGCGCAAACCAACCGTGCCCGTCAGAGGAACCAGCCTGCATTTCTGAAGATGCTTTACATATAAATGCCTTACTTTCCAACAAATACAACTAGGTAATTTCAACAAAGGCTTGTCTGCTAACTATACACATTTCCTTAGGAAGCTGGCTTCAGTACATTAGAGGGCCTTATTATTAGAATACCAACTATAAATAAATGAACACCCATGAAAATATTTTGTTCCTCAAAGAAACAGATTCCTAGATACACAGGACAAACTGGTGGCTGTCAGATGGGAGGGAGGCTGGGGACTGGGTGAAAAAGGTGACGGATTAAGAAGTACAGATTGGGCCCTAACTGGTTTGGCTCAGTGGATAGAATGTTGGCCTAAGGACTGAAAGGTCCCCAGCTCGACTCCGGTAAAAGGCACATGCCCAGGCTGCAGTCTCGATCCACAGTGGGTGGCATGCAGGAGGCAGACAATCAATGATTCTATATCATCGTTGATGTTTCTCTCTCTCCCTCTCTGAAATCAATAATTAAAAAAAAAAAAGGTATAGACTGGTAGTTAAAACAATCACAGGGATTAATGTACAGCATAGGGAATTTAGTAATGTTGTAATATCTGTGCATAATATCAGGTGGCAGTACACTTATGAGGAATCGCTTTGTACATCATGTAAATATCTAACTAAAATATTAAGTGTCAACTGTAACTGACAAATTAAAAAATAAAGTATTTTGCTCCCATAAGCACTTATAAGCCTTTACTCTATAATCCTGATACACTTCTGTGTAAATAAATGCTATCTTCACAGATGGTCCAAAGAATTTAGCCAACCTCCAAAGAAATTACAGGTTCTGATTTGAGTACAATTTTATTCTTATTAAATATCTAATTCTTAGCTTAAGTCTATAAGGTTTTTAAAAACATTTAAAAAAAATCTTTATGTTTAAAGTATTACATTTGTCCCCTTTATGCTCCTGTTGGCTCCTGGGAAAACGAATAGGCCACCCTCTCAGTTTTCTTTGAATATTTTGGTGTTCCTTTCTCCAAAGGAAACATGCTAAAGTGTGAGAATTAAAGTGCTTGAAAAAGGGTGGCTCAAACTTAAAAGATTCTACTTCGACATCTAAAGATAAAAAAAAATGTCCCCATACCTGAATCACATGCTCATCGCTTGTTATTTCTATGGCTTCATGACAGTGGTCTAATGCTGTAAACACTGAATTACAAGCCCTGAAAGTTGCAAAAGATCAATGTTAGTTCTACCATAAAACCATTTAATTTACCCAAGTAAACAGTTCCTCAGGCTCATTAAAGCAATGTACCTTCTGATATTGCTTTGAGAAAAAATAACAACACCTAGGCTTTCAAACTAAATGAATAAACAACAGCATATATTTTCATGTATGTGATACAAAGAGAAGAATTATAAGCAGCAAAATATTCATGGGTCATAAAATGAACTGGCTGATGTGGCTCAGTGGTTGAGCATTATCCATGGACCAAGAAGTCACTGGTTTGATTCCTGGCCAGGGCACAGGCCTGGGTTTCAGTCTTCATCCCAAGTCGGGGAGAAGGGGGCAGAGTGCAGGCGGCAACCTACTGATATTCATGCATCGATTTTTCTGTCTCTTTCCCCCTCTCCTTTCCTCTATCTCTCCAAAATAAAAATATATATATTTAAAAAATAAAATGAACTACATATATGCTGAATGGAACCTTAGTACTGACACTGGAGAACAAAGGTGCAAGGACCATCTTCTAGGTCCCTCTGTTCTATACCCACGATGCTTTCTCTCCTTGACCTCTGAAGTTCCTATCAGTTAAGAAAACACACTTAAGCCCAGATTGGATCTGAGGCATTCTGGCCTCTTGCAATAAGCACAAAAGCTTCATCTCCTTTTTTGTGGCCTCAAATACACAAGCCTTTCTGGTGCTTTGCTTTTACCCATGCCCGCCAGCCTGCTGTAAGGCAGACATGACAGGATGCTCCCGAACTGAGACTCCTGATAAGTGCAGTAAGCTTTCTTACTGAAACTGCTCCAGGCTACCTAATTTGAAGTATACACTGTCCCATTAGCATCTCTGCATGCTAATAAAATGTCACTTCAAATAAGAGAAAGAGAATAAAGAGGACTTTAACGTTGTTACCCACGCTGATACTGCACCGTCTCCTGTGAAGAAGCAAGTCTCAGGAGTATTTCCCAGGGGCCTGAGCAGAACCCACTCGGCAACACAGGAAAGCAGTCCCTGGTCCCCAGAAGTTAGACAACAAAGCACGCGCTCCAAGGGCTAATTCCTCAGCTCTGAGAGGCGCAGAATGAAGCTCCAGCCCATTTTATGGGATAAATTCCTCCTCTGCCCAAGGGTTTTCTTAAAGTACCCATGTGTCTCAATGAGGTATGCACACAGGTACCTCAGGGTACTATTGCTTCTGTCAATTCAAGAGGCTACTTTATACAAGATCTTAGCTCCAATCTGCAAAATTTATCTATTAAACATTCGCTGTATGATCACCCACACAGTCTAAGATCTTCAGTAAGTATAATGCCCAATGGACAAAGCACATTGTTATCAACAGGTGAGGCGCAAGGATACTGGTGAGACACGCTCCTGGAGTACAATGCTTAGACAGAGGCTTTAAACCGATTTGGCTGATGGTTCTATTTGAATGAACCTGCAGCAAAATGAGGTCACCGACTTGAATGGTGTTCTCAAGAGTTTCGAAATTTAATTCCTTAAATTAATTATTAACACTCTTCATACAGAAGAGCCCTCGCTTCATTTACTTTCTCTTCTTTGGGAACCTTGTAACTCTGTGCCTCAAGTGGATTTTTGTCTTCTTCAGGTTGAGAAGTTGGCAAATTGGAAAAAGCAGCACAAGGAAAAGTAACCTTGGTGTGGAAACCCCTGACATACAGGTGAGGTAACCATCCCCCCTCACCTCCTTCAGGCCCTCGGAGGCCCAGAGGGAAAGGCAAGCGTTAGAGAGGCTGGGCATGAAGTCTATAGGCGACACAGTGGTGTGAGATGCGTGTGTGTGTGTGTGTGTGTGTGTGTGTGTGTGTGTTAGGGAGGGGGGCTTAGGGAGGTGGGCAGAGTTTGTCGACTGAAAGCAGGACACCTGGATTCTATCCAGCGCTATAGCCGACACACTGGGGAGCTGTGACCAATGGTGTCCAGTCTCTCTGGTTCTGTGTTTTCCTCCATCAACTGTGGCTGAGGTGGCTGGGTTCCATAATCTCTTGTGTCCTACCAAAGATACTCTGGAATCTACTCAAACACACACACACACACACACACACACACACACACACACACGGCCACCTGGAACAGGGTAGGATTGCCCAAGGTGGTGGCTTGTAGAGTCTGAACACAAAGCCATACCCAAGCAGGGGTCTGGGAGGGACAGGGCGCAAGCGAGCGGGAGGGAGGCAGCATGGGGTCAAGGTGGGCACCTTCCTGGATAGGAGGGCAGCTGGGCTGTGCGTGAAGCCTCCACAGGTGGGTTTCTCCTGTGACGCCAGGCAGTCACAGAGCCCACATGTCTGTAAACGTCCATTCATCACAGAGATGCAGGGTTCCACAGAACACAGAGTTCTGCCCATCTTTTAGAAGCTGATGTTTCTGACACCAAGGACTGCTACCTTCATAAGTAGGACTTGGAGTAAAATAAACATGATGTGGGTGTTAACGTCTGGATAACAGAGATCAAGCTAATGACGGCACACAGCCGGTCTGGCATTAGTATAATCAGCTTCAACTCCCAGTAAGTAGATAAATCCTATCTGTATTGTGGATGACATAGTTGTCTTCACAATGAAGATGCGTAGGGATTAGAGATAGATGGTCATCCTTCACCCCCACTTCCTTCGACATTCCCCATTCACGAATTCTTCTGTTCTATAAAGCAACTCGTCAAATGCTCTCAGAAATGAGATGTGGCTCTCCTATTTTTAAGAGTTATTCTAGAAAACTGAATCTTAAAACTAGACAGCTTTTGTTTGCTCATGTGGCCCTTGCTTTTCCCGTGGTTCAGTGTGGGTACCACACATGCACACCTCATGGGAGGATGCGCCTTCAGCGCCCCACCCCACCCCGCAGCATGGGCTGTCCTTGCAGAATGCCTGTCGTGCCACGGATTCAGCTGCAGCTGGGGCGGAATTGCAGGGGAAGCATTATATAATTAGACGATGATTATTCTGGCATTGCATAATAAAGAGCCTCATTTTCCCAGTGACAGTCGCCTGCCTGCCTCTGGGGTGCTGGCAGAGGCTTTAGTGGTCCTTGAACGCCCTGGGGGCGGGGGGGTGGTCATGGTCTGGGGCAGGGGGGTGGGAGAGGGAGGCAGAGTGTGTGACCCAGGGAGAGTCAAACCCTGGGCACACCCCACTCCTCCAACAAAGGGGAGGAAACCGGAGAGTTGAGGCAGAACAGCCAAAAAGCAACAGAAGCAGCAGACCACTTAGCCCTCCTCTGGCTCTCTCAGGTGGAGAACTCCCGCCTTCCCCCCTCACTCACACACACACACACACACACACACACACACACACACACACACACACACGTCACCCCGCGGGCCCCCTCCGCACACGGGGCTGCTATCATGCTGGTTGCTCAGGGCTGGGAAGAGAGGCTCTTTGCCAGCCAAGCTTCCGCTGGCTGAGGGGTAAGGAGATGGGTGTGCTGGGCAAACCCTCCTTCGGGGCCACTGCCTGCTGAGCCAAGTCCATTCGCCAATTGCACACTGACTGGTACTGGGAACTGGAGCCTTTCCCCCAGGCAGCTTCAGTCATGAGGAGAGAGAAGTCCTGGGACGTGCACAGGGTTAGGCCCTCGGGAATCTGCCAAGTTCTCAGTCTGATGAACCTTGAGGAGTTTTAAGGCCCTGGCTCTAAGCAGATTTCTTCACTAGCAAATACCCAGAAGCCCTTTCTGTTAAGCCCTCATGCTGACTGGCTGGGAATGTTTAGTTCAAGCGGCCAGCGCGACCTCCACCCACTCCCTCTGACATCTGGCGTGTGTGCCATCACACTGAATGTTGCCCAAGGAAACGCACACAATTACCTGAGGTAAAAGGAGAAAATTACCCATCAAAGCAATGAGGTATCTGTTCCATGTTTTTGTAGGTCTGACACAGTAAAAGATTTAAACCAAATGAAATCTTTTTTCTAATTCTATTCATTGTGAAAACATTTTTTTTTAAAGCACAACGCCTTTTTACCCTCAATTAAAAACAGTAGAGACCTCCAGCAATGCAGAATGAGAAGAATCATTAATTTCTGAAGTAAATGCAATGTGCTTTTCTTGAAAAATTCTATGAAGTTCTCTGGAGCTAACACATATGTGGGTACAAAGAAACCAAGGGATTTAATTATTTACATAGGCAAAAGTCTTTGGCAATATTCCTCAACGAGAAACTGTTAAAATACCTAAATTCCCACTGTCTGAAGTCCTTCTTAATTACTTTCCCTTCTAAGAAAGTGACTGTTCCTTAAAGCCCTCTGCCCACCCGAAAGCAGCTTCCCTGACCAGGAGAGCCCCAGGAGGACCTGCCTCTGTGGGTTATGCCAATAGCCTTTCCTCCCAGGGGACTGAGAACGGCAGAGAAAACATAAGTATAAAAGGGTTTGGTCCCCTTTGAATGCAAATTCAGAAGTCAAGATAAAAAGAAGTATACGCATTCCAATGAGATGCCTTCTCATTTCTTGCTGAGCCTGAACCCCTCCTGACCTTGCAGTTGGCCAGAGGGGGAAGCCAGGCTGAGACTTTCTGGCATCCTAGAGCCTCGAGCCACTGAGGACCACAGTTTGGGGACAGCCTCCACAGTCCACTCCGCTGTCTTTGCTTGAGGGGGGCAAGTTGAAAAACTCAGGGTCCAGAGAGTATACCGGAGTGGAGCCTGAGCCAAACCAGGCCTGAGCTGGGACCTTGGCATTCATTCCAAGATGCCCCAGAGGCAGAACGTCCCACGCCCAGAGCTCTGGCTGGACCCTCAGACACTCGCATCCAGAAGCGGGCACCAGAGAGCAGCCTGCTTTTAAAGCACTCTGTGCCTGCCCAGGGACCCGAAATCAGCCTCGTATTACAGATACTGCATGCTTGGAGGCCACAAGCGGGCGTCATGCAATCGCTATCGCGGTTACATAGCAATTACTATGGTTAGCGTCATAAGCATACCCACTGGCTTGCCCCTATCCATAACCATCCGTGAAGGAATTCACACACTCTGAAAGCAGTAAGCAGAAAGTAATCCCGAAAGGCTCCTCTTAATCTCGATCTGATTGTACAAAAATTAAACAGCACTTTTCCCAGGATATAATTTTAAAGCTGCTGTAAATAGTGGAAAGTACTGCCGAAGTAAGAAACACTTCTAATTTATTTCATAGTAACCAAGGGCTCCCAGTGTAGATCCTTCCCACTGTACTGGCTGCTGCTGCTTGTGGAACGGCGTCCCAGGCCCTGTGACTGAGCCCGGAGCTGTGAGCGGGACGGCTCCTCTGGAGCTGCCGCCCCGGGCCCGCCGGGTCTGGCCACTTACCGGAGCTTAAACTGCGAGCGGACCTCCCCGTGCTCGATCTGGATCAGTTCGTTGTAGCAGGCGATGATGCTGCTATTCTCCACAAACCTCTGGGGGGGAAAAGTAAATATAACATGTAAGACAGATGCAATTACTTCCTTCGGAGTCAAATAAAGAAGTGAACCATTTTCCCTACCCAAGTTACCCTGTGACAGAAGACAACTAGTGGATAAGATGAAATCAAACAGTTGTCATGGTGTTTGAAACGCTTGTTTAAACACAACACGGGCTATTGTACGCTTAACTCCGTTTGTAACAAAGGTGGGAAACACTTCACGGTGCATACTGACAGGAAAGCAAATGCAGCCTTGCTAATTGCAGAAACACCTATGCTTTCTATTGCACTAGTAAAAGTCTTCTCAGGGGGTAGGGGTGGCCAAGGAGAGGTCCCTGGGGGGGAAAGGAGACATGTGTAATACTATATATAATACTTTAAACAATCCTATCTAATAAAAGGGCAATATGCAAATTAACCATCACTCCATCACAAAGATGCCGCCGCCCATAGACACAAGATGGCGGCGCCCAGTCCTCTCAGCCCCCCAGTCCCGGGGGAGGGGGGTGTTGGGGGGGTGCGGCCGCAGAGAGCAGGCAGTGAGAACAGCCTGGTGGATCACTGCGGCCACAAGGCAAGCGTTTCTCATCTAGTTGCCGATGGGCCTCAGGCCACAGATAGCCTCTGGGCAGCAAGCGTGAAGCAGCCAGGCCCTGCAGACAGCTACTGGTGCACAGATTTGTGCACAGGGCTACTAGTAAAGGACAAAAAAAGTAAAGTCTTCTAACACACAACACTGGATGTGTTTGGTGTGAGCCACACTGCAAATGGTCTCGAGGGGAGAGGCCCTTCTTCGCTTTCTTCCCTCTCTTCCTTCCTCTCCTCTCCCCTGCTCCCCATCCTCCAACCCCCCGCCCCCAAACACACACACACACACTTCCGCTATCTAGTGGATGGCTTCTCCTTGGGGAGCGCCTTTGAAGCCACGGTCCCCATCGCTGCCGGTGGAAGGGCAGAGGAAAGGGGGATTCCGCCACTCACACAGGAGGAAATTTTCCCTTTCTCTGGCGAAGTTAAACACGTTAGGTTTAGGATGAACTCCTGGACGGGCCGCGATGGTCTATGTCTAGTTATACACGTGACACACATTAATTTTACAGAGTGTAACACACAGAAAACACAAAGGGAGATCCCCACATCCCCGACAGGATCACAGGCTCCAGCTGTTAATTTTGGCTCACTCCCTCTTGGCTTTCTTTCAGCGTGTTGTGTTTGAGGGTTCCGTGTGATATTTTCACTTTCCTATCTAAGAAATCATTTTTTTTTTTTTAATATTTTACTTTTCTTTAAGTCTAAGAACTTCCACTGCAGTGACACACAGCTCTCTGCAGGGGACGGTGTCTAAGCCCTGGAGCACTCTGTATATAACTGGTGCTCAGTGGGTGTTTTGTGGATGAAAGATAACGGCAGACGCCAGTGCCTCATCTTTTAGGCATTTTCAAGAGTGTCGTGAACCCCTGTCCCTGGAGTGATTTGAGTGAGTGAGAAGCAGTGGTCTTCCAATGTCAGCCTCCTTCCCCTGGGCCTGCGGTTAAACACCCAGTTCCTGGGCCACCGGCAGAAACGTGGGCGCTTCTTCAGCACCGGCCCCTCAGGAGGCCCCGGCGCCGCGCTGCTGACGCGGGCTGTGCGTGCTCAGGGTCAGCGGCCTCACCGGTTTCCCAAATGACGTGGCCACAGCAGCCTTGGCCACGGAACACCCGCTAAGAGCGTTTGGCCCACTAGTGTCCCCAGACAGTCTGAGAAGCACTATGTAAGCGGACCCCGCAGGGAGCTGGCATTTTGACGCTGCAGTGAGTTTGAGCTGTGGCAAGCTATTTCACCTGTCTTCTCCTCTGCAGAAATGAAGAACATCCCAGCCTCTCATCTGTAGATGGGGATGAAACAAGTTGCCCGGAATGGAGCTGAATTGATAATAAATCTTAGCTGTTCCTTTCTCCTCAGGAAGCCTCCCAGGGAGGAGCCTCGCCCAGCATCGCACATGTCAGCGGCCTGTGCACCATTTCAAATACAAAGAGGGACGCAGAGGCTGCTACACAAACAGCTGCCCTCACCCTTCGCGAAGGCACTGGTTCCTAGCCGGCTCAGAGGGCTCGGGGCAGCATGCTCGGCCCTCACGCGCAGCGTTAGGCTCTGAGACTGCTGTGGGGTATTCACGGCACCGACTGTTCCCGGGTCCCTAATGCAGGGACCCATCGGCTAGCAACACAGGCCGCGTCTCACCAGATGGTTTCAAACGATCAAAACAGCTCAGAGGTGGGGAACCACCTAGCGGAAGGCAGGCTCACTGGCATGCTTGGGTGGGTGGCGGGGTTTTGCCCAAAAAAGGAGGGCAGCCACCCGAAGAGCAACCGCAGCTGATCTTGTTTCACAGACACTCAGAGGGCAAGCATTGGTAGAGGCGAAGTGTTGCCCTTGGAAAGCACCCCAACGATGTGGGGGCACCCTGACCCAGCTGGAAAAGGCCCTGCTCAGACCAGCGTGAAGGAACACAGGTGTCCATGCCAGGCCTCGTGTTTCCCGCTCCCTCTGTGGGTCTCCTTCAGTCAGGCGGACGGCAGAAAGCATCTCCGTATCCAGACAGCGGGCGACGGACCCTTCCAGAGCAGCACAGGCAGGTTACAAAGCTCGTAAAAAGGAACAATGGAACTTTCCCTCCTAAATTTACCGCATCACGTGGCCCCGTGGCTTTCCCTACGTTTTCCTGGGAGTAGATGTGCCATTCCCAGCATCACTCCACATGATAACCCACACCCGTCACAGGCAGGCACACTGAGCTGAGGGCGAAATTCCAGAAGGACACCCAACAGCAGCTACAGGGGGCCTGGAGGATGTCACCCACAGGGTGTCGCTGCTGTCCTTAGTAATACAGGGTGTGTTGTGTGTGTGTGTGTGTGTGTGTGTGTGTGTGTGTAGGAGAACCTGTGAACTCCACGAGCTCCTACCTCAGGCCTCCAGGGCCATGCGGGGCTTGGGTGCAGTGGGTGTTCCACATGAAACCCATGACCCCCCCCATGAAACCTGTGGGTGATTTTAGGTTATTTCTCAGGAAATGATCATTGTTCAGTGGAGAAAGAAGTCTTGAGCTCGTGGAGTTCACAGGTTCTCCTACACACACACACACACACACACACACACACACACACAAACACACACACACACAAACACACACACCAGCATTCCTCTTGCAGAACTCAGAAGCACTGCTCTGCACGCTCAGAGACAGCTTTCAGAACCAAACGCCGGCCTCTGCAACGGGATGACGGACAAGAGGAAAGTGAGGTGAGCAATACCACGAATGAGAAACACTCATTCCTAGGACAGGCGTGAGCCCCTGAACTACTTGCCTGTTTCACAGAGCACTCTGCTCCACACCGAAGCAGAGAACCACCGAAGCACAAAACCACTGCCCGTGGCGATTTCTCCCTTTCTGCCTCAGTCTACCACGAAGACAGGGTTAAACTAGGGGCTGCAAGGAACCACCTTAAAGTGCCCAAAGGAACCTCCACAGCTCACAGGCATGGGCCATGTCCTATTGCTGAAGGAAAGGATGCAGGGCTGCATCTCTGTGAGACTCAGATTAGTACTCCCATCGGGAGACCAGGACACCCAGGGAAGCCTGGCTTTGGTGTGCGGGTGAGTCTCCTTGCAGTCATCAATCTCTCACCGTTCAGTGGAACAGCCGTTTAACTCACGGAGTCACTCAAACAGCACAATTTAAACCAGGCGCTCACAGGAGGCGGTGGCCGTCCCGGGCCCGTCCCTGGGCTGAGGCTCTGACCAGGCCCTGACCAACCCAAGACCTGGGTGCCCACGTAGTGGTCTCGCCTACACGTAACCACATGCACACAATGAATCTAGCCAACTGGACCAAACGAGAGGACCTTGGGACTACAGAATGTTGACCTATGATGTGTTTTATGTCATTACGTATCACTAGCTAAGATATATGAAGTTATGAGAGAAAAAGGAAAAGAAATCCGACTAACAGTTGCCCGTAACCATCCCATGTGAACAGTTCCTTCTCCCCTCCCTCCCTCCCTCCCTCCTCCCCCCCCCCCCCCCGCCCCTGCCCCGGGGCTTAGGGTCACGCACAGACGCTGGCTGTGCTGGGCGGGAGAGTTAGGAGGAGGTGCCCGCACAGGGGAGGTGCTGGCCCGCGTCTACGTACCCTGCTGAAGCCTGCGTGCAGAAGAGGGAGGACGGAGGCCTCTTCGTGGTCGCCCGATCTGCAGCAAAGCAGAAAAGGTGGTCACTCGGCAGATACAAACCAGGCTTCCTCACACTGAGCCGCGGAGAGCGAGCAGTGAGGCGAGTGTGGCGGTGGCTCTCGGAGCGGCTTCCCGACCAGCACGTGCCCACGGGCACCCCTGCCTTCCAGGGCCCTGACTCCCACACTGACTTCCCGGTGCAGAAAGCACAGGATGGCGAAGAAAACGCCCGCCGTGTGCCTGAGAGCGTGGCTGCAGGGCCACGGGAGTGGCTGTCCCCCACGCTAGCTGCCGCTGGGGTTGGAGCAAGCGGATGGGGTGGTCCCACGAAGGGACAAGTAGGCGCAATGCTTGTCCCAGAGAGGCTGTCCTCTTTGCCATCCTCAACCCCTCTGAACGCACAACTCCCACCCCCAAGACCTCGCTGGGTCCAACTCTCAACTCGAGGAAGGCAACAGGCATAAGCTGCCGCAGCCAATAGCCAAATGGACAAGATGTGTCCTGAGGAATGCCGAGTTAGAAAGGAAGAAGAGAAAACAAAAATTGGTCACTGTCACTCATTTCAGGGGGAGGTTTCCTATACTGAGTCTACAGCTGGGTCTCAGAACACCAGTCTGAGTGCAAGGTGTGGGTGTGGGTTACCACGAGACAGGCAGGGCTGTCATCGTTACGATAGAGAAGAGGCTTCCTCAAAGACAGCCAGAAAGCAACGTGGAGACCACACCTTGGAAACGGGAGAAACATGGAGAGGGGGTTGGGGGAAGGAGCAGACAGACAATAGGAAAGGAAACCCCAGTGCTTATCTGGGGCATGACTTGTAGCTGAGCTGCCCTGCAGGGAGGGGCCGCCTTCCCTTGCTCCTTCTCTTGGGACTCAGGGTTCTCCTTGGCTGACTGATAAATCAGGACGGGCACAAAATGGGTTCTAGAGGTTATGTATAATGTCCTGTGTCATATGCTGAGTGGGACAAACTCAGAATTCATGTTTATTATCGCTCTCTCTCTCTCTATGGAATATTTTATTAAAACATGGGTGGGGGTGAGAAAAGAGGCTTGGGGAGCGCTGTGGGGCCTGGTGCATGTGGTGCCCACACCCAGGACCCCAGAGGCCCTCCTCACCTCCCCCCAAATAAAACACGAGCCAAAGGGCTGAACAAGGACGACTGCGCATCTTTGCTCTCCTCCTCGTTCCCCTCGAGGCCCCATCCCCCACCAGGATGGCGGAGTGGAGAGCAACCACTGGGACAGTTTCTACACTTTCCTTGCCCCACAGCCCGTGGCATGGGATCAGTGAAAAGACACAGCTCTGGACAAGAGACTCAGGGAGCACCAGGTCAGTAGAAGTCTTTGGTTAGGCCAACATTTTGAAGCCAGGACATGGCTCTGGAATGGAGTGTTTCCGCTCTCCCCTGTCCCCGGCTGGCCCGGGGGAGGGCCTAAACCCTCCCGAGTCGCTGGCTTGTCAGGAGATCAAGGCCCTAATGAAGGTCTTGCTCTCTCCGAAGCTCGTGATGGCCATTACTTGACTGTAACATTTGATACCTACAGAGATTCCAACCACTGCAGCTTGTATGAACAACTTTTACCTTCTAGATCCTTCATTCTAAGTGCTGGCCATTTCAGACAGTGAACGCAGCAGAGCAGTTTCTCAGCCCACAATCTCGTACCTACAGCTTAATTCCCCTTTCCTGCCTTCCAGCACTGGCATGCATCCTAGTCCTGCTTCCCGCCACAGAACTGGCCCAAAACGTGAACGGCACACCCCCTTCCTTGCAGTGGAGTTCGTGCCTCTCTGTCCTCACGCTACCATTGGTTTCCTCTGACATGAAAAACAAGCATTCTTTTTCCCCCCTCTCCCATCTCTTTTCCTTAAAGGACCTAAAAAGGGGTAAGCTGGAATCGTGTTCTTTCCAGATCTCCTCCTTCACACATTTTGCATTCATTTCCAGCATCTAATGAAATAACCATTTTTCCCCCCTGAGGTGAGTATGTTGCAGAAGCAATTCGATGAGATAGGGAAAAAACCTAAATATTTCCAGACACGTGCAAAACAACAAAACAAAACAAAAAAACCCAAAGCAAGATCGACGGTTGCTGTGACGGGGCCAAGGACATGCCCGCTGTTTTTCCAGCCCCGAGACTGGATGACATCAGGCAGATGTCTCAGGGAGAACGGGACGGCTTCCAGCAGGGGCGGGAGGCGCGCTTACGCTTGTGAAACCACCGCCAGGATCACCGTGTGCTCCGCGAGGTTCGTGGCCCGGATCGACCTGCAACAAGAAGGTGCCCAGTCAAACCAGGTGACCTCGCTGTGCGGCATCCAACCCCCCCCATGCATCTGCTTCGATCTGGGAGCAGCACATCAGGTCTTCCTCCAAAGAGCGGCTCTGCGGTGCGCCCGGAACTCGCACAGGATTGAATGTTAACTGTAACGGAGACACTCTAACAAAGCACCACGAGGATGCAAGATGTCCATGAGGGAAGCCGGAGGGCAGGGGTAGATAGGACTGCAGGAACAGTCTGGACCTGCACAATTTTCCTGTGAACCTGAAACGTCTTTAATAAACAGAGCTATTAAACTAACAGAACAACAACAACAACAACAACAAAAACACACACACAGAAAAAGTCCATGTGAAAGACAACAAAGAAAGATGTCCTTGTGGATCAGAACAATCTCTTCATGTTATTAAAAAAAAAAATTTTTTTTTAAATTCCCAGGCAATTATCCAATAGGTCAGATCTGCCAATTTTCCACTTCAACAACTATCAAATCCCACTTACATTCCATGTTTTCTGACTGAAATTCTACTCTGCAAAAAAACACACACACAAAAACAAAAACAAAAACAAAACCCAAAAAACTGGCAGTTCTACAATTCTCTGGTTATTAGTTTGTACTTGGGGAGGTAATTGGGTTGGATCTTTTTTCTTTTAAAATAGTAGTTCAGAAAAAAAATGAAAGTACTTGCTGACAGCTGGATAGACAAATGCAGACTGAAATGTATTAAATAGTACACAGAACCACCCCAATTTCCCAGTTGTGCTGTTGTTTGTCCTCTGGTACTTTCAGTGACTGGGGCTGAGACATGTTGCAATATGGCAACTGTCACCACCTCTGTATTGTTTAGTCCCTAGAAATTTAACAGGATTAAGACATGTACGGATGTAGATTTCGGAGGTCGGTGAGTCTTCTTAGAAAATGTGTTTTGAATGGTACAGCTCAGATTCTTTATTATTCTGGTCAGGGGTCATGAAATGGGTGAACTTTTTTTTTTAAAATCCTCAGCCAAGGATATATTTTCCATTGATTATTTTTTTAGAGAGAGTGGGAGGGAGGGAGGGAGAGAGAGAGAGAGAAGGGAGAGAGAGAGAGAGAAAAGAGAGATATCAACCTGAGAGAGACATCAATTTGGTGCCGGTAAGGAACCTACAACCTACGTACATGCCCTTGACCAGAAATTGAACTCGAGATCCTTCAGTCCGAGGGCCGCCACTTTAACCATTGAACCAAATCGACTAGGGCTGGGTGAGCTTTTAATAAAGTGCCACCTACTCAGACCTTGGTACAAATATGAATGCGTGATCTGACCCATCTCCTGGCTCTGGCCTCTGGTTACTTTAATGTGGCCCAAAAGAGAGCCATCATCTCCCAGAACAGAAGCGTCGGGGCTGCTCCTGAGTAATTTGTGAAACAACATGCATTAGTTTTCTTTCTAGCTACTAGGGTTTCAGGTCCTCTCCATGTCAACATATTTGCAGGACTGCTCTCCCAGGGACAGCCAGCTCAGGCTGCTTGATCCTCTTTGACTCCAGAATTTCCTAACCTTTTTCAAAAATGTCCCTTCCCCGTTTCCTATTCCTTAGGCCTCCCTCTGTGTGGGTAGAAGGTTTGAGAAAATGATCAGCTGCCGTCTTGTCTTCCTGGGAAGTGCAGGCTCCCCTGGTGCATAACTAGTTGATGGCAAATACCTTTGCCGACAGCGCCTGACCTCCCTGTGAGGCACTAATAGTCTCCAATGTGAGCACAGACTTCCCAGGCAGCACACAGGACAGCCCTGGCCAAGTGAAGCTACCTGCATTTTCTACCTAGTAGCCTACTGAATTCTCAGCAGAAGTACCACTTAGCACCTAATGAAAAACAAACAAACAAACAAACAAAAAAACAGCGTGAGCTCTAATCTCAGGAAACTCCAAGCATTTCTCACCTTCCTTCATTCTCTTCCTCCTCAGTGAGGCACCAAGCATACCTTCTGGGCTATATTCAAAGGAGTGGGCCATAGGCAAGAGGCTCAAACTCTGCTAGGAACATAACTGGACTGGAGCACACTCTAAGCTTAGCTTCTCTGAGACTGGCTTCCGGTTTGGGGGTTACTTTCTGCTGCTTCCCTCTTCCCTCTCAGTCCTCCAGAGGAACTGTTGTGGTCAGAGGCACCTGGATCTCTTCCCGGTTGAGAGGTTTAAGGGGGGGCCTGGGGACCCACAGGGCAGGGCTCCAAGGAGTGTGTGAAGCTAAGATCCAGTCTAGCTCGAAAACCAGGGGTCCTGGGCCACAGGTGACAACAGAGGGCACATTTGCTGGGAGCATGACCCCAGCTCATCTTAGGGAACAGGTCCTGGCAGTCAGGCAATCAGGAATCGGGGACCCTCAAGTTGACCAGTGACAGTGGTAAGCCTGCCAGCAGGCACGCACCCAGCTTCTGCACTGCATAGACCCCATTGCTTTTCTGTGCCGCCAAGACAGACATACACGTATTAGGAAACAAAACTCCATTTCTTTCTATCCCAGGAAGATTGTAATGCCATGCTGCTAAAATGGGTCTTTGCCTGAATTAAAAGAAGTCTTCCCATTAATTCTTCCCTTTTACACCTGAAGCTCTTCTTAAATCAATCTATGTATGCACGAAGGACTGTAGTGTCTATCACAAAATCAGTCAAGACAAGGGAAAGAAGACAAACTTAATTACCAAGGACCCAGTTCTATCCTGAAAATCACTTAAAAAGGAGAAATGCTCCTAATCACCAAAAATATCCTCCAAATAGTTGATGATACATCTTATTTATGAATATACACAATAGTCAGGCAAATATTCCAACGCAGGAAGATAAAATCACTTGAGACCAATAAGACATTTTAAAATGGGTTCCTTAAGGAAAACACTTTGGGAAACAGAAAACTGTCAGAGACTAGCAAAGCGATGCCCGAGATGAGAAGCTTCCCCTCGTTTCTCGTCAGGGTACCCACGGCTCCAAGAGGCCATACTCCTACCTTTCACGCCATTTACTATTTTCAAGAAAATTCCAGCTCCATATGTGACTGGAGTCCGCCCTGGCCTAGCATTTAATTAGTGACCTCTTCTTGTCTAGCTTCAAAGCATTCCACTTCTGCTACAGGAATCGGTTCATCCAGCGCAAACTCTGAGGGCTGCGTTTATTTATGATCAGGCATGCGTTTCCTCCCCGGAGCAAGCGTTTCTGTAAACAAGTGGGGGTTTGGGTCCCGGGAAGATTCTCTCCAGCTGCAAAGTGGCTGCCTTCGACCAGTGACTGCTGTCGGATCCACCCATCTGTGTCAGGCAGGGGAAAATGTATATTTCACACATTTCTGATGCTCATTTTGGTGCAGAATAATTAAGATTAGAGTATCTGGTTTACATCCAAACCGTATCTGTATAATAAGAACTGTGTGGATTTTAGTGTGTGTGTGTGTGTGTGTGTGTGTGTGTGAGAGAGAGAGAGAGAGAGAGAGAGAGAGAGACAGAGACATGAGCAAAAACTCGGGGGGGGGGGGCGGGGAGAGAGAAGAATCCTGCAGTTTTCAGTAGCACCCAGCTCACACCTCTAAATACATTGGAACTCAAGTGCAAAAAAAAAAAAAAAAATAGAAAAGGAGTGATAAATCTATAGGCGAAGCTACAGCTTTCATCACAGAAAGCTAAATAAACGGCTTAGGAACATCAACAGTACTTTAGAAATCTATGAGATGGAACTAAAGACACTTACCAATGAACTCATTTCAGGCTAAGTGGACATCTACTAAGCATATGAGATTAAGGAAGGAAGGTACCTGCACACAGCCTCTGCGTCGAAGTTCCGAGCATGTCTGTGATCAATCACAATAATTTCATGTTGTTTATCCAGAAAGCATTCAAGGGCTGACTCTGGAGTCCGGGCAATATTGCATCTGAAGCCGGCTCTGTCACAGGCCCACCAGAATCCATCACTCTGACTGTCCTCCTTGGCAAAGATCAGCAAAACCTGGAACACAGATAGAAGCACCTTAACAGCAGTCATCATCCTTAGAGACGGCATTAAAAACAGGCCTCTGGAGGGAAGCTGCCTGGGTTCAAATCCCAGCTCCTCCAACAGCTTCCAGTGTGTCTCTGAACAAGCATTTCCTCTCTGGGCCCACAGCTCTCCTCTGCCATGTGTGAGAGCAGCAGCACCATGCAGCCTGTGGAGAGACTTGAATGAGCACGGAATAGGTGCTCAGTCATGCTGCTGTGGTTATTTACTTTTAATTTCCCAAGAGGCTTTGTTTTTAAGCAGATAAGGCGGCGAAATGATGAACAGGATACTCAGCACAGGTTAGACCCTGGCACCTCTTGGGCTCTGGTGCAGGTGGTGTTACCTCATGGCACCTGGAGGCCACCTCTCTGAACTTGGGACTTAAACCCATATAAAGATATAAGAAAGGAAAGGAATTCAAAACAACCTGGAAAACTAATTCTAACACCAACTCTTACCGTAATATGGAATGAATAATCATGAACCGTGAAAGTGATGGAGCCAACCTGGGCGCAGTCCCAGCAATGAAAAGAAGGTGGCAGTACTGCACACCGTGCTCCCCTCTTCCTCCCTGGGCTCCGGGATCCAGACTCTCTGGCAGCCAGAGGCAGCCTTACCCTCACCTGAACTTGTTCATTTGTTTACTTGCTTATAGTCTATCTTCTCCACTAGAATTGAACTTTGGGTCAGCAAAGAACTTCCTAATCTCCTTCTCTGCTATACCCCCGTGCCTGCAATGGGCTGGCACTTAGTACTAGCTGCTCAGTAAATATTTGATGGAGAAAGGATAACTACTTGTAGGGGTTTCTGCAAAATGCAAGAAGTATTTACTATCAGTAGGAACAAGACCACATCCCAGCAACAGGTCCAATTAAAAAACCACATATGGTGCCATTTGCCAACCACACCCAAGCACAGATGAAGTTAAGAGACTAAATCTCATTTTGGTACAACAGCATAAAGCTGATGAATGCTCTATTGAGAGACTCCCCTAAGACCTAAATGCCCAGCCTTTAAAAGCCCTCAAAATGAAGGTTGTGCCCTGGCTGGGGTAGTTCGGTTGGTTGGGCATAGTCCTGTGCACCAAAAGGTTGGTTTGATTCCTGGTCAGGGCCCATGCCCAGGTAGTAGGTTTAACCCCTGGAAGGGGGGCATGCAGGAGGCAGCTGATTAAGGTTCTGCTCTCATATCTGTTTCTCATTCTTTTTCCCTCCCCTCCCCCCTCCCCGCCTCTAAAAATCAATAACAAATAAAAGAGATCCTAGTGTGTGCTCTTCCTCCCCTAGAACATGCCCACCCCTTCTCCTCCCTCTCTCCTTCCCTCACAACCATGCATCTCCTAAACTCATGAACATGGACAACAGTGTGGTGACCGCAGGGCGTGGGTGAAGGTGGAAGAGGGGATAAACGGTGATGGAAAAAATATAATTAAAATTAAAAAAACCCACAATACAGTTCACACCTAAACCTCTCCAATAATTCCTTACCATCATGAAATACTTGGCTGTATCATCAATGCCATTAGTTTTACACTGAATCACTTCCTGTTTTCTGAAAGCCATGTTCCAGAAAAAGCATGACTTTGACATTTCCTTCTTAGCATGTGGCTTGAAATCACAAGGCAGCTACACTTATTAAGGGCCCTCTCTGGGCAAGGGTCAGTCCCTCCTCAGTCCCGGGTGCTCCTAAAATCCTTGGGCCACAGAGCTACTTCTAGGAAGAAGTGGGAGGTGACTCTTCCAAGAGACGTGAAGGGCACAGCCTTGTGGATTTTGATAGCGAAAGGAAACCCTTCACATGCAGTCACTACTGAGGGAGCTGCAGTGAACAAAGCCGGGCAGAATAAACTGCTTCGTGCAAAAAGGCAATAGCCCTTTACGTGTGGAGCTGTGCTACTAACATGAGAAACTCGATATGCAGAGCCTAAAAGTCAGAATCGGTGACAAAACTTCTTGGCTCTCAGTGGTCTGGCTGATTTATGGATTGCTAAGCAAGAGACCAGTGCTTTATGCTTCCTTTATATCACTGTGCCTCAGTATTTGACTAACCCAATAAGAACACAACCACCTTCCCATGTTGGGCATCATCACAGGTATTAACTTCGCAGGTCTTACGTGTTCTTAAAAAACTGGAGAGTCCCACTTTCAGAACAATAATGTCATCATTCAGCTAATATTTCCTGAGTGCCTACTCTGTCAGACACTGTTTTTAATTGCTTAGAGCACATGTGTCAAACACAAGGCCCGCGGGCCAAATCCGTCCCGCCAGGCCTTGCAATGTGGCCCGCACCACGCTGTCAACACTGCACTCCGCTGCGTTTCCATCACAATGACAGTTTATGACTGTTCAGTAAACCATTCGGCCCGCGATTTAGGCTGGATTTTAGATTTTGGCCCCTTCTCTGATTGAGTTCGACACCCCTAGCTTAGAGTATGCCCATGAATGAAATAAAGATCCTTTTCAGTGTAATGGTGGATGGACAAGCAATAAACAATGATACAATAAGTAAGCACATGGTATGGGTTAATGAAAGTGATGAGCGCTGTGTAACATCTGTGGAGCAGGGTGTGGCTTGTTGGTGGGAAAGCAGACTGGTACAGCCACTGTGGAGAACAGTATGGTGTTTCCTCAAAAAACTAAAACTGGAACTCCCATTTGACCCAGTGAGTGATCTCACTTCTAGGACTATATCCTAAGAAACCAGAAACACCATTCAGAAAGGATGTATGCACCCCTATATGCATATGTTCATAGCAGCACAATTTTTTTATTAATATATTTTATTTATTTTTTACAGAGAGGATGAGAGAGGTATAGAGAGTTAGAAACATCCATGAGAGAGAGTCCTCAATCAGCTGCCTCTTGCACACCCCGTACTGGGGATGTGCCCACAACCAAGGTACATGCCCTTGACCGGAATGGAGCCTGGGACCTTTCAGTCTGCAGGCGACGCTCTATCCATTGAGCCAAACCGGTTTGGCCATAGCAGCACAATTTATAATAGCTAAGATTTGGAAACAGCCTAAGTGCCCATCAGCAGATGAGTGGATTAAAAAACTGTGGTACATCTACATAATAGAATACTACCCTGCTATAAAAAAAGAAGGAATTCTTAACATTTGCAACAGCATGGATGGAACTGGAAAGCATTCTGCTAAGTGAAATAAGCCAGTCAAGAGAAAGGTAAGTATCACATGATCTCACTCATTTGTGGAATATAATGAACACTATAAATTGATGAAAACAGATCCAGAGATAGAGAAGCATCGATCAGAACATCTTATCTCAGAGGGAAGGCAGGCGAGGGTGGGGGTAAGGGGGAGAGATCAACCAAAGGACGTGTATGCATGCATATAAGCCTAACCAATGAACACAGACACTGGGGGGAGGGGGGGGAGTGAGGGCATGAGAAGGCGGGCAATGGGGCAATAAGGATATATATGTAATACTTTAATCAATAAAGAAAAAAAAATTTAAAAAGAAAGACTGGCTTGTTGCTGGCAGGATTAGTAGGTGGTTAGGGCAGGTTTCACTAAGAAAGCAACAGACAAGCAAATGCCTGAAGGAAGCAGAAAAGTAAACCAAGTCGATGTCCGAAGGAAAGCATTCAGAGCTGAGGGGACAGTTCCATGGGCCCAACAGTGGGAAGCTCGCCTGCTGTGCTCAGGGAACTGCAGGGAAGCCAGCACGACAGAGGGGCGGATGCGAGGCTGGGAGGGTGGGAAAGAGTCAAGTTCATGGCCCAGGGCTAGATTCTGGTAAGGCCTCATGGGTCATTTTAGGAACGTAATCTGGATTTCACATGGAAACTTACAAGGCTGATTGGAAGTGGGGAGCTGTATTTTTCATGCCTTGTTGTTTTCTGCGTTTCTGATGCTTTGATGTCTAGAGCCTGGCTGACCTGGGCCGGCTGGGAATGCACTTTCCATGGCAAACCCATCAGCGCCCCTACCCACCACCTCTTTTACTGCGTCCACCGCTCTGCACCGGAGCCAGAGCCAGACAGCCAGGGGCCACCCATTGGCCCCAGACAGCCCCAAAATGACTCAAACCAGCCGAACCTGCCTACCTTGCTGCACCGTTCCTTCCCACAGAAACCACAAGAAAGGCTCTGGCCTGCATCTCCCTCTCCGGACCAAGCCTGCTGCTTCCCGCTGCGGTCCTGCTTGCGATGGTGTGCCCCCTCCTCCTGCCAACTGTGACTTCAATAATTCAACTCCTGAGCTAACAGAAAGTCGTCTCTATGCTTCACTGAATTACAAACTCCTGAGTTCAGATCAGCTCCCAACATGTGTCCTCTGTATTTCTAATGTCATAAAACATCCCTTAGTGAAGCTCCGTTAGTGAACTCCTGTGCAGTTTTTTGCTGGCGTCACTTCCTGTGACATTTCATCCTTCTGGTCATCACCGTTTTCTTTATTTCAGTAAACTTACTTTGACTGACTCCCTCTAGCGAGCTGCCTAGAATCTCTCAAAGGCAGCAGTTATCAACATGCCCACACTGGGCGTGTTTCTCCTCTAACCCCATTTACATTCAATTCAAAAATTCACTTCTGCCACGGTCACTGTTCATTTCTTGGCTGTACGTTCATGTTTGTTGGCTAGTCCCCCCTTTCGACGATCTATGCCTGCGCAATGCCGTGCGTATGGTCACGGAGACAGGGTGGCAGCCCTGCACATCTGCTGTCTGTGCTTGAACTGAGGGAGCAGCTGGGCAGCGACCCATCACAGAGATGCTGAAGAAGGTGATGTGATTGGTCGCTGACCACGCTGCACATCTGTTACCTACAGGTCTGTGGGGACGGAAGAGCTAGCAGCAAAGTCCCTGCTTATGCGGTTATTTCCAGTCACAACACCCATGTCCCACAGTCTGAAGCATGCTACTGGTGGTCTGGTGTTATTAAACTCTGAAATATGTGCACATTGGAACTGTACAGAGCAAGTGCTACCATCTAACCCTTCTTGAAACCCTCTTCCAGCCCAAGCTGGAATGATAAAGGGTAAGGCCAGGAGCATGCAGGGCAGGGCTCTGGTGTGAGAGGCTGCAGACTGCAGGAGACTGGGGGGCTCCCAGGGGCAATCACAGGAACAGGGGCCAGGACTCTCAGGAGTTCTCCGACAGGAAGGGACTCCTGGGGTGCTCCATGAACCCCGATTCAACAGATGAGGACGGTGACTTCCCAAAGCAAGCCTGGTCCCATGTGCCTCAGCTCCTCCTCAGCAAGCTTTTCACGGCGCCCCCTGCTGTTCTTTGGTTTTGCTAGAAATCCTTGTACCATCCCAAGGTGCTGAAAAATATTGTTTTAAGAATAGGCAGTAATCTATCTTTGATAGCTAAGTTAGAATGAAACTTCCCGCTGGTGAAGCCTAATTAGGAAAAAGGTGGAGACAAAACTAACTTTCCCTTAACCTAAAGATGACAATATAAATGCTCACTATGACCAGTGTCCTTTAAATAAAGGTGTGTCTACACATCTCCAAATGGATCACAAATATCAACTATTAAACACCCAATTTTCAGAATATTTGGTTGGGCTTTAAGCAAAACTGGGTAACAGGTAGTTTCTAGAATAGACCACATGCATAGATCAACCACATGTGCGTTGTATCCACATAATACTAAAGAACTGATCAATTTGATCAGATAGGGGGCTCAGTTCAGTGGAGGGCTAACAATGTCTTGGAAGCTTTCCTTCAGTGTCCCTAGGAAAGTGATGCCAATAACAGGTAAAGCCTGAGGATTTTCGAGGGGCCAGCCATTACACTTAAAGTGCTTTAAATGTCTTATGCAATAACGCTGTCACACATTCTTTGGAAGCAGGCATTACCTCCGTTTTACAGATATGGAAACAGGCTTGAAATGGCTAAGAGATTCGCCCACAGCCACACAGCTAGCAAGATGTGAACAGAGGTCGGCCTGACCCCAGAGCTGGGTAACCATTATGTTCAGTAACCTCCTCTCTGACAGTTTTATTTTTACCCCTAAAACATAGGACCCAATTCCTACCAACTCTGTGGCTCCACCAGCCTGGCTGGTTTAGGCAGAGGACACAGGGCAGCAGCACCGAGGACAGACAGGAGGGGAAACAATGACCCCAGCAAGTCATCGAGCCGAATGTCTCCATCACTTGGTCGTTTCACTCAATACGTGAGGAACAGACCCTCATGAGGCCACATGATCTCTGACATATAAAATCTCCACTATATAACAGTTGCGAAAAGCCCATGTCCATGCAGATGGGAGAATGAGACTTAAAGGGAAGTGTTGCCTTGCTAGGAAAAACCTTAGGTCACAGCTGCGAGGCTCCGTTTCCACGGGCAGTTGGAAAGGCCAGTGTGAGGGGAGGAGGTGAGCACTCTAAGCAGAAACACATCGATTCTACATCCTGGGGGAGTAACAGTGCCTCAGGCGCTGATGAAAAAAAGGCCACTTGATTTTCAGATGTTATCATGTTGATGTGAATCTAGTGCCTCATAATATTTCCCCTAATTTTTTTTTTTTTATCTCCTTTCCAAGACTGGAAAATATGACTTGTGCTGTGAGTCACAGCCACGCACCAGGAGAGACAGACTCTCCAGCCCCCACTGAGCTTCTCCCTGACACACTTCCACAGTCCCCCTCCCAACAGCGCCGCCCCGCCAGCTCCTCATGTGGGAGCAAGTTTCCCCTGGTGAACTCAGACTCACGTCCCAAAATGTTCTTATCAAACAAGTTCCTCCCAAGCCCCAAGGGCTCTGGTTGATGTAGCTAATTAACATTTTTGACGTGCCAGTGAAGTAACCGGATATTTTCCTCCAAGAAAGCAAAGACAAAAACAAAAACGAAGGCACCAAAACATAGTATAGTTCTTTTTTTTTTTTAAGACGGTTGCAATGTCAGTGGTAGGAGCACACACAAAAAAAGCAACACTAGATATCATTACCCCTAGAATGAGAGTGCTACAACAATCAATAAAAAACATATCCTCAGGTGAGAATATTAACAGTATCAGTAACAAAGGCATCAAAGCAATTTAATGGAGTAAGGGATGTATAGTCTTTTCAACAAGTAGAGCTGGAACAATTTGACATCAATATGAGAAAAGAAATGAGCCTTGACCTCCATATCACACCATACACAAAAATGAACTTGACATAGAATATAGATCTAAAATTAAAAGTTAAAACATTTCTAGAAGAAAAATTATCTTCTCAACCTGGGAATAGGTCAAGATTCCAAGAACACAAAAAGTAATGACCATAAAAGAAGTGCTGAATTAGACTATGATTAGACAAAATTAAGAATTTTGCTCTAAAGCCAGACTTATGAACATGAATAGAAAAGCCACAGGTTGGAAGAAAATGTTCTCAAAATCTGATAAAGGACTTGTAATAAGAATATGTAAAGAACTCCCACAACTCAATTACTTTGAAAAAGTCAACCCAATAAAAATAGGCAGAAGATCTAACCAAACATTCACAAAAGAAGATAAAGAAATGGCTAATATCCAAACAAAAAAGCGATGAAAAAAATGAAAATTTAACCATAAGAAATTATTACTCACCCACTAGATCAGCTAAAATCAAGAGACTGAAACATCAAATACAACTAAGGATTTGGAGTAACCAGAACTCCCTTATTGCTTGTAGGAGTATAAAATGATATAGCCACTTTGAGAAAAGATCTGGAAGTACCTTATCTTATAAAAGTAAGCACACCATTATTTTATTTCGGAGGTTTAAGCAAGATAATTAGGCAACTAAAATAAGATAAAAGAAGCATTTAGACTAGAAAAGAATAATGATAGATTTTGTATATAGAAAATCCTAAGAAATCTACAAAAAACTGTAAGAGCTAATAAGAGTTCAGCAAGGTTGCAGAATACAACATCAATATACAAAAATAAAATGTACTTCTATACCGTAGCAATGAACAAACCACTCTATCAAAATGAAATTAAGAAAGACATTTATATTAATGATTAAAAGACAAAACGTTAACATTGTAATAACTCAAAATTGATGTACAGATTTATAGCAACCATTATAAAAATTCCAACTGGTCCCCTCCACCCCAAAATTAACAAACTGGTCCTTAAATTCATATGAAGATGCAAAGGACAAAGCCAAAACAATCTCGAAAGGTAAGGAGAAAGTTGTGGGACTCATATCTCAAAGACAGTGTCCAGAAATGACCACTCATAATTATGGTCAGTTGAATTTTGACAAAGGTGCCAAGACAATGCAACAGGAAAAGAATATTAACCCATAGAAGCGACTGGGACAACTAGATACCCACATGCAAAAGAATAAAGCCCTACCTCACACCACATACAAAAACTAACTCCACATGGACCACAGAGCTAAATCTATAAAACTCTTAGAAAAACAAAGGAATAAATCAGGGACCTTAGATTAGACCATCTATTCTTATATATGACAGCAAAACAATGTTAAATAAAAATTCCAGAATGATGCATACAGCCTGTTAGCTTTCAAATAAAGCAAAAAAATATTTAAGACAAAATATTATGCATACATGTGTAGAATACATATACAAATGCCTATCATAATCAACCTCCAATTAGAAGTTACTCTTAGGGAGGCAAAAGAATAAATAAGGGCTTAAACAGTGTCTGTAGTCTCTTGTTTCTGAGTTTTTTTCAGGCAAACAGAGTATACTGTCAGTATTTGAAAGAAGTGCGTATGGGTATATACATATAAACTTTATGAATATTTGAAATACTTTACAATTTGACAAATTACATCTTTAAAAAAAGAGAGACTTCCTTATCATGAGCATTCATTGCCAATAAGCACAGGGCAAAAATGTAAGTAAATTAAACAAACAGATCTAGAAAACTATAACAACCCCAAGAAATATTCTGAAAGTTGTTTTGGGAATAAATACTGTTATTAGATCCCTTGTCATTGCCTCTATTCAAAATGGACTATAAAGTGCGTGCACACAGAATGATTACTGGAATTTTCCACTTGTATTCTATACAGACAATTGTGGCTTGTGTTTATTTTAGTAAATATCTCTCTCACTCTCTCTCTCCCCTCCCCCCCCTCCTAATTTTGTTTTCATCAAAATTTCCCAAGCTTAAATCTCTTCCTTTTGTGTTTTTTTCCCCCTTTCCCAAGATTTGCATTTCCTTTTCCAAGCAACGGTAAAATCTTATTTTCTTTTCCATTTGCTCATAAATCAAACAATACGTTTCCTTGGTTGGTTTTCACTTCCATTTACATGCCACTTGATGTGTTTATATCTCCACTGCATCTTCACTTGTCCCAAGTGCAGGACAAGCTTCCTGGTGCTAACAAGCCACAGGAAGGAGGCCAGCGAGGAGGAGGTTCACTTATTTAGACCTACCAGGACGATGTGTACGCAGACGGGGTAGCAATTCTCTAAAAGATCCCTGAAGAGGCCGTGGGGAGCTGGAGGGCCTGGAGGGAGGGCACCCCTGCTGTTCCCTGGGTGTTAGAGCCCAAAAGGCCGCCTGGCTCTAGCCACATGGGACAAGAAAGGGGAGCCTTTTGTCATTTTTCTCTTCCCAGCCAACAACAGTTATCTTTTATTGAGTGCCTTTCATGGCCAGTCAGTCTTCTAGGTTGCTATTCCATTTAACTCCTAATTCACTATGGGAGAGGCATTATCTCCACTTCCCACACAGGGCCCTGGGCAGAGAAATGGAGCAATATATGCAAGGTGCCGCAGCTGGCTAAAGGCAGAGCCAGGATTCACACCCAGCTGTGGCTCAGGCAGAGCCCCGCCCTTCAGCATGTACACCCCTTCCCTTCCCGGCTGCAGCAGGATTGGGGCAGACTAATTTTGTGGTGGAAGAGTTGTTCTCCTTCATAGTCCATCATGCAACCATATTTAGACTCAAAATAGGGCAATGTTTAAGTCTGCAAAAAAAAATTTTTTTGATTTCTCTAGTATGACTTTAATAAAAGCAAGCAAGACCCATATGTACACACTGTGTATTATGTACAGGCATGTATGTAGGGGCAAGGATGGCTATCTACCATGGTACCAGAAAGGCCGCTCAGACGCTGCTCATGTAGCCATGTGCTCTGGGAACAAAGCGCCTACTGCGTGATGGAGGCGTACCTGGATCGGATCCTGCGTCAGTCTCATGGGCCCAATGCGTACCTCCGCAGAAGACACCTGCTAAACAAAGGACAGCACATGAGATGTCTCACGTCTGAAACGACAAGAAACAACAAATTCTTCCTTACACAGGACAGTACATATGCCTCTGTGCAGATGCTAAACAGATTCATCTCATTCATCTGGAGACAGCTTTCAAGACACCATGTCCACACAATCCTGGTTTTGGAAGAGGATACATACCTTTATATGCACTAATAATGTCTGGGAGGTTATATTCCCAAATGCTAAATGGTGGAATTTCGGGTTATTTTTACTTTAAATGCATGGATTTTTACAACAAGCATGTAATGGTTTATGGGAGGAAACACCTGAATTCAATAACTACTTACAGGGCACCTACCATGTGTGGGCACCATGCAAGACTGTTATTCTGAAAATCCAAAAGACTAAACATTTCAAGTGTGGAAGCTAAAGCATTTCTAAGGCTTAAGAGGTGTTCCAATCAGGTGTCTTCAAACTACAGCCCGCGGGCCACATGCGGCCCGCAGAGGAGTCTGATCCGGCCCGCCAGGTTTTTTGGGCAGTGAGCGCAGCCGAGGTGTTACAGTAGGAATTAGTAGTTCATATAGTCCGGCCCTCCAGCTCTCTGAGGGACCGTGATCTGGCCCCCACTTTAAAAAGTTTGAGGACCCCTGGAGATCTTACTTTTCTTATCTTCATGCTTCAGTATGAGGAATAAACAGCTTACTCTTGCCCGTGCTTACTAGGAATAGATTACTCATGTCAACTGTATCTCCTCAAAGAAACGCCCTGGGCCCTAGCAGGTTTGGCTCAGTGGTAGAGCATTGGACTGGAGACTGGAAGGTCCCGGGTTCAATTCCAGCTAAGGGCACATGCTTGGGCTGCGGGCTCGATCCCCAGTAGGGGGCGTGCAGGAGGCAGCCAATCAGTGATACTCTCATCATTGATGTTTCTGTCTCTCCCTCTCCCTTCCTCTCTGAAATCAATAAAAATATACTTAAAAAAAGAAAAAGAAAGAAGGAACGCCCCGGCATGACCACAAGTCCCCACGGCTCAGGCACGAGCTAAGTGGTTCACTGGCCAATGCTGTCTGACTGCCCTTGGCTGCAAGCGCAAAGCCTGTGCGTGCATTTCTAATCACGGTACCTGGGCTTCTAAAATTGCCTTGTCGTTAAACAATGGCATTGAAGATCTTGGCCTCCCCGCCACGGATTCTCCAAGAGGCTGAAGATTCTCTCACTATTTGGGAGCTTATCCGCACTCCACACACTACGGTGGCCCCTGTCAGTCCGATGGGACACCGTCAGCAATGACCCAAGGATGAGAGGAGGCTTTATCCGTTAAAACACAAACAGGAAAACCTACACTTTGTACTTTGAGAACTAAAAATTGTACCTTTCTTCCCCTCTCCCCATGCTTAACTCCTGGTGGCATGAATTTTCTCCAAAGCATCACCACCAGCTGCTGACATTCTTTTCATTCTGTAAGGGTGAGTCCCCTCCCTCCACCAGCATCACCTGTGCAGAAAAGACACTGGGGGGACTTTGGCCTCACCACACACTGCCAGCAGAAAGCTCTGAGCTCCCTGGTGACAGTCATCCAAGGCTCCTGGCCCCTGTGATGGGTCCTCAGGAGGGCAAAGCTTCACTCTCTTGCTCTGCTTGGCAAGGCGCCTCCACACAGCGGGTCCTTCCAGCAGGCCTGGTGCGACTCAAGCCAGCTCGGGGCCTCGAGGCCCCAAGCCGCTCGACCAGTGAGAAGTTCCTGCTGGCTCCGGGTAAAAGTGTCACACTCGAGTTGAGCACATCACTCTGAACGCCCCGTTTCTCTAAGCAAAGCAATGTCCTGCCAGGTGCCTGAGCCAATACCAGCACCCAGTGTCACGGACAGCCCAAGAGGAATTCCACCACAGAGCCCATCACCAGGCCTCCTGCGTCACTGGGACGCTAGCCCCACCCAGCTCCACTCTGAAAGCAGATTTTATTGTAAAAACAGACACGCTCCCTTGAAAGCAGCACCACTGCCAGAGTTTATTAAACTAAAAAGTTAATGATTAAAAAGCGAAGCCAATCTGGGGTAGCAAGGAAGATTTGATTGGTAATCTGGGATACCCTTTCTCTCAGTGATCTTTCTCGAGTTCACTACCCTCACCCCCCCCAGAAACCCTGGCCTAACAAGACCACCTGTTAATGGTTTCTCCAGAAAAATGCTACAGAGGGGTCATCCAGGGGCAGAAAATAAGCACATGATATAAGAAATCAATGAAAGCTTTAAAGGAATAAAGTAAAGAGGGAGTCTCTTTGGAAGGCCAAGACTGGGAGAAAGGCAATGACTGTTGAAAAAATAATTATAATTCACATCTAACCAGTGCAGTGCTGTAGACTTTGTCAGAAACCAATACGTGCATGAAGACACTCAACATTTTAAATACCTCAGGACTGTGGGACCCCACTCCCAGCCCCGTTCTGTCCCAGCAGTGTGCTGGGCACTGTTACCCGCGTCACCTCAGAGGGAGACGGGCAATGGCCACTGCGTGACGGCATGGAGTTTGAAAGAGAGCACCCGGTCTAGAAGAAGACACAGTTTTCCTACCCAAAGACAGGAAAGGCCCACTTTCTCCACAGCCAGGATTTTAACCTCTGCCTGACCCAGCTCAGCAGGAAGCTGCCACCTGAGGCAGAGCCCAGCAGAGGAACCACAAGGCTCATGAGCCTCTCTCAGACCCCGCCCCTCCCATCCCTACTCCTCTCCTTCCTCCCACCCACTCACATCTCCACTGCCATTTACTGTTTACTGGCTTCCCTAGTCCTGACCCACACTTGGCTTCCTTTTTCCCTCCTCCCAGTCATCTGACCTTGGCTTCCATGCCCAAGGGAGGGCAACTCCCCCACAGAACCCAGAACCACTGCTCACTGGCTCTGAGGGCTGGAGGAAAGTCTGCAGCAGGTATGTTCACAGACAGCAGTTGGCAGAGTTCTGTTCCTGACACAGGCGTCTCACTGCCTGCATTTCACCAATTTGTAAGGGCCAATTATGAACAGAAACAGGAGGCCATTTACTGATGTCTGTGTAGCCAGGCCAAGATTCGCTACTTCAAAGAGTGAACTTTGAGCAACTGCAGACGCACACATCCTCAATTAGTATATTAGCTGCGATTCCAGGAAGTGACCATGTCTGCCAAGGACACGGAAGCAAGAAGGCGGTGGGGTCATAGGTAACACAATTCCAAGCCCTGAGAGGAGGGGAGGATGGGACGATAGTATGGAAAGGCAAGCTTCCTAGCCACTCCAGCCACATGGCTTTTCCCAGCAGCCCCAGGAGGAAGGACTGCTGACCGACAGTGCAGTGCTGCCTGTCCAACAATCATAGTGTATCAAGTATTTGTCTGTACATGGTGACATACACACAAACACATATACATGTAGCAGGGCCACCAATTCACATTCAGATGAACTGGCTCTTTAAAGGAAATAAATAGTCTTGTTTTGTAGCATTTGCTAATTCTAAATACTTTCACCTTAGCCAGTCACAAGCTGACAACATATGCCCCTGGATATGCAATTAGGAATATATCTTTCCATTCAGAAGACCTATGAGTGGCAAACTCATTCAGTCTTTGTTGATTTGCAAATGTCTAGCACTGGCTTTTATTGGATAGGTTAGCAAGATTCAGAATTGTGGTTGATACGTATTTCCCTCAGAAGTTGAGAGAAAGGAGATAGATAATACTTCTAGTTTTGAAGGTGGGGAGATCAAGGAAGGCTTTGTGCAGACAAGTAGGTCATGAAGAATAGGAAGATACAGAGATAGGGCTGGAAGAGGAAATTTTCAGGCTTACAGAAAACACTAGAGGCTCAGTGCACAAAATTCAAGTACAGTAGGGTCCCAGTGCCTGCCCAGGCTACCAGCTGCTGGCTGGGGCATTCCTTTGTTCCACACTGGCCCCTGGTGATGAGTGCATGTCATAGTGAGTGATTGAACTCACAGCCAAACTACCAAGGAGGCACTTTGCATATTAGACAGACACACACACACACACACACACACACACACACTAGTAGCCCATTGCACAATATTGCACGTAGCAGACTACCTGCCACTTCCGCAGGAGCCAGCAGGAATTACAGCATGCCGCCGGGAGCCACACTGCTTCTATGGCTTCTGCAGGAGCAGGGAGGGACCCACACTGCTTCTGCGGGAGGCAGGCCCACCGTCTCCTCTCGAGGCTTGCACTTGGCCACAGAGGCTGTAGGCCGGACACCCCTATCCCTGTCTGTGTCCACTCAGGTTCCAGAAAGCTGGCCCAAGTTGGGCTCAGCAGCTCGCCGGACCGTGTCTCCGTCTCCATCTCCTTTCTGGGCCTTACCTGTGTGCGCAACCCCCTCCTGTCTGCTTGTGACTCATTATAGAGTCCTGGCCTAATTTGCATATCTCCCACCCCTCTACACACACACACACACACACACACACACACACACACACACACACTAGAGGCCTGGTGTATGAATTCATGCACGGATGGGGTCCTGCCAGCCCATCTGGATCGGGGCCTATTGGGCCAAGCCGGACAGGGGGAGGGCCCTGGAGAAGACCCACTGAGCTGGAGGTGAACATGGACCCCAGCTTTCTAGGAAGGATGGCCGGTGCCCTGGCAGTGGCTGTGCAACTGGCCCTGAGGCCCTCAGGCTCAGCAGCGGCACTGGTGATGGCCCCTGCAGCTGGCACATCATAGCAATCGATGATTCTGGTCATTCTGCCATAACAGTCGCTGGGCTTTTATTATAAAGACTAGAAGTCCAGTGCACAAATTCGTGTATGGGGGATTCCCCTCAGCCCAGACTGCACTCTCTCCAATCTGGGACCCCTCGGGAGATGTCGGACTGCTGGTCATGTTTGACTGCAGCTGGACATTCCTCTCGCAATCCTGGACTGCTGGCTCCTAATTGCTCACCTGCCTGCCTGGTCACTCCTAACTGCCTCCACCCACCCCCTGCTGGCCTAATCACCCCTCACTGCCTCTGTTTGCTGGCCTGATCATCCCTAACTGCACCCCCAACCACCGGCCTGGTCGCCCCTAACTGACCCCTGCTGCTGGCCAGTTTGTCCCCAACTGCTCTCTTCCTGTTGGCCTGGTCATTCCTAACTGCCCCCCCCCCCCCCCCGCCAGCCTGGTCATCCCTAACTGCCCCAGCCGCCGACCTAGTCACCCCTCGCTGCCCCTGCTAGCCTAATCGCCCCCAACTTCCCCTCCTCCATTGGCTAGTTCCCCCAAATGCACCCCCTGGCCAGCCTGGTCACCCTCAACTGCCCTCCTCCACCAGCCTGGTCACCTCTTACTGCGCCCTCCTCCCCTCTTCACTGGCCTGGTTGCCCCATGCAGCCTGCTATTCAGTTGTTTGGTTATTCCTCACTAAACCCCTGCTGGCCTGGTCACCCCACACAGCCTGATTGTTCAGTCGTTTGGTCATCCCTCGGGCCAGCCCTGGATGTCTGGGAGCCGATATCCAAGGCTTGCCTGTGCTTTGGGCCAGCCATGGGTGGCTGGGGGACTGAGGGGACTGGGCACCACTATCTTGTGGCTGTGGGCTCCACCATCTTTGATGGTATGGCCGTCAATTAGCATATTCCTTCCTTATTGGTTGTGGGTTCATCTTTGTGAGGGGGTGATGGTCAGTTAGCATATTCCCTCTTTATTAGATAGGAGAGGCAAATGCATGGAGGCAAGTATGCAAAGGTACAATGGGGAGGAAACATGATCTGGAGTGGCTGTATTAGAGACTATGAAAGTGAAGACTGGGAGAGTTGGGGCCAGAGAGGAGACTGGAAGGAACCCTCTTTTTATCCTTTGGCACCAACCTCACTGCAGGCCACTGAGCAGAGAATTAGCAGGTTTCATGACTTGGAGGAAAAGCACACATTTGGCTTACCTACTTTCTGAATAGATAATAACAGATTTAGCAAAAAACAGAGACACTGCTATGAGTGGAAACTACAGCATTGAAAGCAAGTGGAGAAAATATATCTCAATGATCAAGAAAAAATACACCCTCCCCCCCTCCCAACACACACACACACAGCTTGGCCTCATTTCAGTGGGTGAATGCCAGCTGGTGCAGGGGAGGCAGCTGAAAGACAGAATCTCCACTGGAGAGGAACCAGGTAGTTCAGGTTGGCTAGTTCCCCTGTCCTTGCACCACATTCTCGGGGGGGGGGGGGGGGGGGGGGCAATTGCCATGCTCTTAGTACTGCCAGCTTCAGGAATGTTGCTAAATTACCTGGGTTGGAGGAAGGAGGAGAATTCAGGAAGAAAAGTGGTCACACAATAAGCCCTTCCTACCCCATCTGCTCAGCATAATTTCCTCATCCTGGAGGGGCACTCACATGCCTCCTCCCCCAGCTGAAGGCTGTTGGAACCCAGCTGTGTCACCATAGAGCTGATGATACTCTTCCCTCCTGTACTTCACAGCACCGACTTTACTGCTCCTTTAACATCCTCTCCTTGGCAAGGCTACTTTTCTTAAGGACAAAGACTCTTTTTCACAATCTTACCCCCAGCATCTCGAAGATGCTAAAAAATGCTGGTGCTCAATAAATTAATGGAATTGAATTCAACTGCTCAATAAATTAATGGAATTGAATTCAGATGACACAGATGTCAAGTAACAGAGTCATGACCAAGACTCCATTTTTCCTGACCCCCAGGGCACTGCTCTTCCATTATGCTCCAAATTTTAGAGAATTCTGACTGTACTGCCCACCTTTCTGGGCTCGTTCTGATTCTGCAAAACAGCTGATCACTGCTGACAGGGCTGCCACCAGGACCAAGAAGGAGAAGGGAGGGTGTGCAGGTGTGTTTGGGTGCAGGGTGTCCCATAACTTCTATCTCCCAGCAATAAGCTCCAAGTCCGAATCTTCTCCACTTCAGCCATTTCTCCTTGGGAACCCCTCCCCTCCCACGCCCGCAGCACTGAAGGGTCACACAGAGGTGTGCACTCACACATAGCTCAGGGCAAGCTGCCTTCTTGAGAGGGAGTTTCTACTGTAAAGATCACTTTTCACTCACAACAAGGATCAGCTCAGGCTCAGGAACAGGCCTTTTAAAATGCCCTTAGTCAACTCTGCTTGTTGCCCTGTTAGCTCTGATTTTAAAATATTATTTCTCTCAAGGTGTCTCATCTAACCTCCATTGACAGGCCAAACTTCTTCCTTCCTTCCTTCCTTCCTTCTTTCTTTCCCCCCCCCCCTTCCCTCTTTTGAGCTCTCCGTAAGTAAAGATTTGACTTTTGTCTTGTTCATGGGCCTATGCCTTCCTGGCTGATGGGCCACAGCACTCACCACGAGGCTGGACATCCCTGACTCATCCTGGTCTCCACTTCCCAGGCCACTGCCCTCAGCACATGCAGAGTGCTCCTCCCAGCCCCGGACCTCTGTGGTCAGCTCTGCCCTCACACCAGCTTCAAGCACTCACCTTGCTTTGATTCTGGCCACTCTCTGGCACCTCCTGGCACCTCTGCTGCCCTGGCCATCTAGTGCCCAGCACGTGGGCCTGATCCTCCCCTCACCTTCCTGCTTCCAATTCTCTGATCCACAAGTCCTGTATACCGGGGGGGCTTTTCAAACATATCAAAGCCTACGTCCTATTTCAAACCAACAAAATCAGAATCTGTAAGGATGGGTCCAGGTGTCAGTATTTTTAAATCTCCTCAGGTGCAGTCAGGGTTGAGAACCACTAATCTATTCTTCTGAGTAGATATGTCTGTCATACTCTATTACATGTTCATTTATTCAACAAATTTCAACAGAGCAACTAAACCCACCCAGACTCAGCCATACCTGAACCCAGACACCATGGGATTTCCTCAAGATACCCCCTCCAACAATACAAGATTATCACTTAGGCAAGAGGAAGATATAGTTCTTTACATTTGATGAATTATTTCCCCCAAATAGTATCTGTGAATTAGAATAAAAATAGATATTTCTTTTGTAGTTTTTATTAAACACACACACACACACACACACACACACACACACACCCCATACATACACAAACCATTCACACATATAGAAGATTAGTCCTAGCCATGAGATACAGTGGGTGACATAGCCTTAAACTTTGTGTTTTATGCTCTGCTGTTTAAAATAGTACATTAATTTGGCAGTATGATTTTTATCACATAAATATAAACATACAAATATCTATTCATCAAAATACAAACATAAAAGATCAATTTTACTTTAAAACTTCTATTCATCGAAAACAATCTCAAACACATAAACGCTGTAAAAACAGAGAGAAGAAAGATAGGTTAGACCTCAAGAAATGATACCTAAAATATAGGAAACCAACAAGTGCTAGTAACCAGAACACATAACAGCTCTGAAAAGTCAATAAAAAGACAACCAAGATGAAAGTTGAGCAAAAGTCTAAAAAATAAATTCACAGAAGAGAAAATATGGGTATGAAGAAATGCTCCACCTTTAGTTACAAGGAAAAGAAAAGGTTTACATGACAACAAGGTACTATGTCACACCAGCCATTTTTTAAAGCAACAGAGTGGTAGAATTATGAAGTCAAACCCTATCTAGCATGGGCAAGGAGGGAAACCCACAGGGGCTCATGTATTGTTGGTGGGTGTGAAAAACATTTTGGAAATTTCTATTAAAGATGAAGGAGTACGTATCCTGCAATCCAACTCCTACGTGAGTGCTTCTCTGGGGTATGCATATAAAGAGGCATTTATAAGAATATTTGGAGCATATTTACTACTAAAATTTGGAAAGAGCCTAATCCGTAATCCATTAACATCCATCACCAGAAAAAAAAAAAGAATATATTGAGGAATAGCCATACAAGGAAATAGACAACGAAAACAAATCAACTAGAGCTACCCATTCAAAATAAATGGACCTCACAAACATCAAATTAAAAGTTTAAAATGCATACATGCCTTAGAATACTACTTAGATAAGGTTTTAAAATATGAAGACAAATACAGTTTAGGAATATACTGTAACCATATGGAGAAATGCTTGTCAATTCCCGATTGAGGCAAGTGGCCTGCTGTTGAGGGATACATCCAGGGAAAGCAATACCGGGCTTCAAACACTGTTCATGATCTATCTTCTCACGCAGAGAGGAGCACACGTACGTCTTACTGAATTACACTTTCTAGTTTGTTGCCGATCTTACATAGTGCAAAACAAATGTAAAATGTATTTCATTCTTTTTGGAGAGGCCTGTTTCCTATGTTTGGGTTAACATGAATTGAGCAGTAGCCACTACATACATATTCTACAGATGCTATGTTTTCTTAACAAAGTCTCTGTTGGGTAACATAAGATGCTGTGTTTAAAATTCCTCAGAATACGGACTGTTTCCCTGAAACATGAGATGAAATCCTAGAAGACTGGGCTGGGGCTCAGGACACTTTGCCCAAGATAAGGAACTGTCCTGCACCTCAGGGAGGTGGGAGGGGCTGAGGAATCCCCCACACAATCCTCTCGCGGGACAGTCAGCACCTCACTTCTTCACAGCGAGAGGAGTTAAAGCCTCCGAGAGGCTAAGTGACGCACTCGAGAGGCGGAGCTGAGATGTAAGCCCAGGCCCACCTTACTTGGAAGGCCATGCTCTTATTCCCATATTCACTTGTATCTCAGTTTGTCCCAGGAAGCCTTACATGGTGGGTGTACAGAGAGACGTTCAATAGAAGTTCTAACGTGACTTGTAAACAAGCAGGGAAAGAGCGGGCTGGCTAAGCAATAAGGAGCCCAGGGGAGAGGATGTGGGGAGGCGGTCAGTGTGTGCGGCTGTCACACCAACAGCTACCAACAAGGGCGCTGCCCTCTGCTGACCCCGTGTGCCAGCGTAGACAGCGGTGGGCTTTCCAGCACCCCATCTTACAACGCCCCCACCCGTGCCCTCTCCCCAACTCCCAGTCACTCTGGGTGACAAGGCTGTTCTTCCTTTCTTTTTAAAATATATTTTATTGATTTTTTTACAGGGAGGAAGGGAGAGAGAGAGTCAGAAACATGGATAAAGAGAATCATCAATCAGCTGCCTCTTGCACACCCCCTACTGGGGATGTGCCCACAACCAAGGCACATGCCCTTGACAGGAATCGAACCTGGGACATTTCAGTCCGCAGACCGACGCTCTATCCACTGAGCCAAACCGGTTTCGGCAGGCTGTCCTTTCTTAAGACAAATTATTACTACACTAGTGAGCATCCCCGGGCAAGTGGAGGCGAGGACGATACAGCCTGCTCCTCCTGGAACAACGCCGTAGGAAGGGAGAGGCCGTGCTCCCGGTGGCAGGGAGGCGGCGATTAAAAATCAGCACAGAAGTCACCGGAGGGAGTCAGACACAGGAAACGGGGCCAGCAGAGTCTGATGGAGACACCGTCCCCTCCCCACCAACATCAGATGAAAGAGAGAACTGTACAAACAACACAGTCCTGTCATCTACGGACATGAGAAAAGAAGCAGCCTACTATCTATTATGGGTGGAAATGGAAAGGAAAAAAAAAAATGGTTCAGAATGCAATCCACGAGATGGCGAGGACCGGGAAGGAGGCTGGTGCAAGGCTGCCTAAGACAATGAGCATTCTCTTTAGATGGGGAGAAAACAAAAAAAAACCGAACTAATCTCAATGTTATGATTATTTCAAAAGGCTTTACCTCATGCGTACAAGGCAAGAATAAAGGCACGAAGCTTTCCTGAGTGTAACGATTCAGCCACAGGGTCCCTGGGGCCAGAGAGTGTAAAAACACCACCATTCCCAGACTCCTGAGGTCAAATGCAGAGTCTGGCTTGGAAAGCAGGGGAATTTAACGGCAACCGCAAAACGTGACATCCCTCCACTAACTTCCTTCCTTTTATTAGGGGTATTACTGATAATAGAAACTATGGGATGATGTCACGCATTTAAAATTACCTTGTGTAACAGAAGACAAGCAAAGAACAGCGAACAGCAGCTTTTCTTTTATTAGTCAGGAGGCAATTATTCAGATTATGGAAAAACCCAACATTTCAGGTGCTCTGCTCTATGCCTTCTCCTTCACATTAAGTGAAGATGAGAAAAAGTGGGGAGGGATGATATTCTATTCGTCACTTCTGCTACAGGGCCAGCAAGCAGTTCTGGTAAATAGATTTGCTGGGCAAGGAGACGGAAACCATCTGCGAAAATGAGTTGGAGACTTCCTGTGGATTTCAATTATCCATCCTCCTCTGCCCTCAGTTTTGCCATCGATAAGCCAGAGCTGCCTCAGAGAACCCAGAGCTAAACGTCTTCCCCGCTTAGCTCCAGGAAAGTCTCACACTCGGTCCCTGGTGATGCTGAAGCAACTCCGGCCTTCCAGTCACATCCGGGACTGCACCAAAAGTTCAACCATGCCGGCTTTCCGACTCTGTATGGCAGTCAGGGCCACACACACAGGTGAACTGCAACCATCGGCCTCCGGGTCCACAGATCACATAGACCTGGGAGACACACACACACACACACACACACACACACACACACACACACACGAATCAGCCTCAAAAGGATTCCCATTTAAATACTAACCCCATGTCAACAAATCCCACTGAAAAGTCACTCAGGAGAAGGCACCTGCAAAAATGTAAATGCCTTCCTTTTTTAAGAAGAATTTTACTTAATGGGCAGACACAATTATTTCCAAATCATTATTTGTAAAGAAGAACAGTTCACACCCTAAAGATGTAAAGCCTAAGTGAAGCACCTTACAATGAAAACCTCAACACTTACAGAAGCTTAGCATACACGACGGCTGCCCCTGAGACCAGCAGGCTCACCCTGATAAGTCTCCCCGGGGACCTGTGACCCCTCCCCTTGACCTAACCAAGGTCCTCAAAAGGCCAGCACCTAGCCACTGTGCCGTGACCTTCCGGTTCCCCCGCAGCCTACGTCAAAAGCCAATGTGGCCACACCCACAGTCTCAGGGGTCTTCAAACTGCGGCCCGCAGAGGAGTCTGATCCGGCCCGCCAGGTTTTTTGGGCAGTGAGTGCAGCCGAGGTGTTACAGTAGGAATTAGTAGTTCATATAGTCCGGCCCTCCAGCTCTCTGAGGGACCGTGATCTGGCCCCCACTTTAAAAAGTTTGAGGACGCCTGGCAGTTTCTTCTTTAAACACACTCGTGGTTTGTTAGTAAGTATTCGGGGAAGAGACTATGGGAGCACCACGGGGTGGAAACAGACTCTTTAAGGGCGTGTGTTTTTAAGGCCACCAGGGCAGCACCCTCCTCTGCACCCGGGGTTGGAAAGGTACACGGAATAAATGTGTCCACTGCTGGAAGGAAAGAAGAAAACTCCCAAGCACAGTGAAAGATAAACTGAGTCCCAAAAGTCCACTGTTTTCTCCAACCAAAGTGCATTTCCTTTAAGAAGCGGCTCCAACTCACAACCTACCTGGGGTCCTCTCACATCTTCCTCTCCTCGTTCTTGGCCGGAGAACAGGCCGGATTGCTCACTCCTGTCCCACAGACAGAGGGAAAGTGAGAGCTCCCTTTTAATTCTGCTCTAAAGCTCGCCCACTTGCTCATGCTGATAAGCCCCGCGCTCTCCCCTTTCTGTGCTCCAGGCATTAAAATACCTTCGGAGAGCACAGCGTTCTGCAATTAACTCAATGGTGGAAAGCAATAAGCCAGAGAGGTACCTGCAGGGTGCCTTGGGAACGCAGGTGAGATGCGTTTTGCGCCCTCTGGGAACTCAGGCACGCTTCTCAGAATCCCCACCAGCGTTCCGTGATGGAGGAGTGAGAATGAGCCAGGTGTAGACAGACGGTGAGAGAGACATCACAGGCCCACAGAATGCCACAGGAACGGCAGAGAGAGTTCCTGCAGACAACCACAAGCTGCGTGGCTGGCGAGGGAGGAAAGAGCCAGGACGCAGGTCACAGTTTGGCTGTGGTGAGAAGCTGGGGCTGACTGTTGGATTAGAGCAGGCATGGCTCCTTTTATTGCACTTTGCTTTATTGAGCTTCACAGATAGTGTGTGTGGTGTGTTTTTTGTTTGTTTGTTTGTTTGGTTTGGTTTGGTTTTACAAATTGAAGGCAAGACTCTTCACCATCAAAAAGATTAGACTCACTTCATTGTGGTGGGCTGGAACCAAACCCGCAGTGTCTCCAAGGTTTGCCTGTATTTAGCTGGGTCGTTCCAGTAGGAAGTATAGATAGACTAAAAACTGCGGCTCGAGAGCCACATGTGGCTCTTTGGCCCCTTGAGTGTGGCTCTTCCACAAAATACCATGGACTGGGCAAGTCTATTTTGAAGAAGTGGCCTTAGAAGAAGTTTAAATTTAAAACATTTGGCTCTCAAAAGAAATTTCAATCGTTGTACTGTTGATATTTGGCTCTATTGACTAGTGAGCTTGCAGAACACTGGACTAAGGGGTCAAGACTAGAAAGCCAGTAATCAGAAAGGAGCTGCTGCTGTGGTCTAGTCCAGTGGTTCTCAAAATGAAGTTCCTCAACCAGCAGCAGCAGCCTCACCTGGGACTTACTAGAATCGGGAAATCTCGATTCAGCTTCACCTGCTGAGTCACAAACTCTGGGCATGGGCCCTCACTGTGTATGCTGACTGGCCCAGGTGACTGTATGCTCACTAAAGTGTGACAGCCACTGATGTAGACAGGGGGTAACAAGTGCCTGCACTAGGAGCAGTGGTGGGGAACAAAAAGAAGAGCTGAATTAGAGGCAGACACAGTCTTAGAGTTAACTGAGGCCTGCGGACAGGGAGGGGCAGAAAGAGGAATTCAAGGATTTGGATTTGAATAATGGGGTGGGCCTGTCAGAGGTCAAGTGGACTTATGGGGGATGATGAGTTAAGCGCTGGACATGCAGAGTTTGAGATGTCTCAGGGCCACCCAACTTCTCAGTCTGTGAAGCATGTGAGTGACACCAGCATGGTGGAGGGGCAGTTAAAGCCATGCCATCGCTCAGAGCAGGAGACCACAGACAGAGCTCTGGAGACACCAGTTTTAGGGGCTGGGGAGAGGCAGAGAAGTCTACACAGAGCTGGAAGAAGGAAAGAGAAGAAAAGGGGGAGCAAGCTGATTCTTCCAGAACCTGTTACTTCCTCAGGATATAGCTAAGTAAGCTTTGTCATTAAAAGTAGGATCCATAAAAAATTGCTAAGTTGAACTTTATCAAAATGAAACACTTCTGCTTTTAAAAAGAAACTATGAAAAGGTAAACAACAGGTAGGGCAAAAATATTTTCAAACACATCCTGCCTAATAAAAGAGTAATATGCAAATTGACTGTCACTCCAAGACACAAGATGGCCACCCCCATGTGGTCAAAGATGGTTGCCTTCACGTGGACATAAGATGGTTTACAGGGGAGGGCAGCTGTGGGCAGTTAGGGGTGACCAGGCCAGCAGGGAAGGGCAGTTAGGGGCAATCGGGTCGGCTGGGGAGCAATTAGGTGTCAATCAGGCTGGCAGGGGAGGGTTTAGAAGAGGGTGACCATGCTAGCAGGCAGAAGTGGTTAGGGGCAATCAGGTAGAGGCAGTTGAGTGTTTGAGAGCCAGCAGTCCCCACTGAGATTGGGCCTAAATGGGCGGTCGGACATCCCTCAAGGGGTCCCAGATTGGAGAGGGTGTAGGCTGGGCTGAGGGACACCCCTCTCCCCCCAACCACCCTCCCAGCACGAATTTCATGCAAAGGTCTGCTAGTATCTGATAACTGACTTGTATCCGTAATTTACAAGTGCTAAAACTTAACAATAAGAAAACAAACAACCCAGTTGGAAAATGGAAAAATAATGGATAAAAACCTTGCCAAAGAATACATACAGCTGTCAAAAAGCACAGGCAAAGATACTTAACATCATTTGTCACAACAGAATTGCAAATTGAAACAATGGGATACTATTGCACACCTATTAGAATGGCCCAAATCCAAAAAATCTAACAATTCAAACCTGGTGAGGATGCGCAGCAATACATATTTAAAAGAGCAAAAGCAAAACACTTAAAAATAAATTATTTCATTAAAACATTTCTTCAGACTCACATTTACTGAGCTCTCACTGAATTCTAGTCATTGCAGGAAAAATGCTCACTAATAAATGGCTTGATTTGGATTTGAACTGTGCTTTTACATACCTTACATGCCAGATTACCTATGTAATCAGTACATTAATTAATCAGTATATTAATTACAATACTATAAGTATCGTGGCACAACTCTTTAAACTTGTAAAATGATTCTCAAAGTCACACAGAAGAATAGCCACCAGCAATGTGCTAACAAAATTATAAAGGAAGAGCTAAGAATATTTTGCTCTGCCAGATGTAACAACTGACTTCAAAGATACAACTACTAACACAGTGTGGTTCTAGCAGAGCCAGACAACAGAAAGCTTTGGAACACACACACACACACACACACCATATAAACATGTATATGACTTATATAGTTCTCTATTTCCTAGGCTTTCTATTATCTTTTATTGATCTCTCTGCTAGAGACATGCTGTCTTAGAAGTACGCTTTTAGCAAACAGTAAAAGTGTCATTTTATGTCAGTGGGGAAGAAGTGGATAATTCAATAATTTGGATAATGATAGGATGATTGGTTAAAACATGGAGGAAAATTAAGTTAACTTCATGTATCATAACAGATATCCAAATAACTTCCAGATGAAATTTTTAAATGGAAAAATACTCAATGAGAATATTTTTTTAAAAAAAAGGTGAATAGTTATATCATTGAAGGGCCTAGAATGCCTTGCTTAAAATAACATCAAACACATAAACACTACAGGAAATTATTGTTAGATTTTTGTTAATAAAATAAAACAAGTATAGTAAATAAAAAAACTGAGAAAAATATTTGTAATATATGCTAGAAGAGGAGATGGCGTATAGAGTTTTTTAAACCTCTAATAAAGACAATTATAAAAATGGCAAACATCCCAATTAAAAATGAGGCAATAAAGGACAGGCAATTCACAAAACCCTCACACAAATAAGACTACAAATTATGCAACACTCGGCTTCTCTGGCAATCCAAAAATGTAACTGAAAGATAGATTCTACATTTGCTTATCAAATTCCAAATGTTTTAAGTGATAACTCCCAGTGCTGTCGAAGGTCTGGGGAAACTAGTATTTTCCTGGCTGAACGAAGAGGAAAACTGTCCCCACGACAATGGGTCCCTTAACACACGCCAAATGCCATCAGGCGCTCTGTAACATAAATGGTTAAGACCTTACGTTGTGTTTGAGATTCTTTCCATCACAGTCCCCCTATCCCTGTATATGTACCTACCATGGTATGTATCATGTAATAATTTTGTCACCATAACCACAAACTGTCAGGGGTGGGGAGGACCCTAGGAGACAGATGCAAACTCCATCCAACCCCAGTCAGAGAACCAGTAAATGATCAGCTGTGACAGAATGTGTCCCAGCACCCAAAGCCCAAATCCATCTGCTACAACCGAGATTCACAGATATTTGGCAAGTGGGCGTCTAATTTAATACATCATGTAAAAGCTGAGAAAGCCCTTGGTAAGTGGGAGATTACTCTGCATTGGCACGAATGCAGGCTGCTGAAGAACTAAAGCTGCCAATGTTGTTACTCCGTAAAAGGTTTTTAATGTAACACCACATCTGAAGTACCTTTCCCCCATGTGTTCCCAAATGGTAATAACATTTGCGCCCTGGAGAAGGCAGATGCCAGGTCTGTGTTACTCATGGCTCTTTCCCCAGAGCTTGGCACAGCAGGCAGTTGACAAATGACATATTAGGATGATGATCTCTCATTCATTCTTTTGGAAAATCCTTCCTGAGCCCCACAGTAAGCCAATAAAAGGTGCCTTCCATTTGTAATCTAACTCAACAAACTGGATCTGGACAGCATGCTTTTTTCTTTAGCCTGACTTGCTTACATGAAAACGCAATTGTCAACTTCTGGACCAGTTAACTTTGCCCCCTCTTTCCCGGCAATGTCACAGAATGTAGAGAGCTGCTTTATGTTCTCACTCAGATTATTAGAAAATACTCTTCCAGGCACTGAAGCCATGGTGAAGGATTTTCCAAGAATTTTACAAATTGTCAAATAAGGCCCAAGAGGGTCTATGGTGTGTTCAAGGTCACAAGCAGTGTGATGTCACCCTGGGGTAAAGTCAAGATCTCTGGGCTGGAGGCCAGTGATACTCCCAGCATGCCCCCAGGCGCTTCCTGGTAACCACCAAAATGCTCCCCCTTTAAAAACAGAGGCACAGAATATCACATTCTCAGGCCTTGCACAGATAAGATGTTGGAATAGATTTGTGGCCAGCTTTATTCTCAATTCTTAATTCATGATTCTGCTAACAATTTAATGTAAGAACCTATAAGTACAGACCATGGGCTTGAGTGAATGGCAGATAAGCCACAAAGTTAAGAGCCTTTACTAGCGATTCTAGAAGAGATGATAAGTTATTCTTAAATGAAGAGGTTAGTTATGAGTTTTAAAATTTCCTCGTATGTCTCATTTTATCATTTTACAAAGCTTAGTGTAGAATCTGATATAAAAGAAGACAGATTAATTAAGCAGTCTCTGGAGCCATTCTCGTAGAACATATGTCTTTCCGTGTGGACTTACTTGGTGGCCAAAGAGAAATATAAATGGCCGTGTAAAAATCCAGATGAAGGAGGGAAGGGGAAAGCAGGTAGGAGGTCTGTCTCTGATAAAAAAAAATAAATAAATAATACAATAATTAAAAATAGTCACTAAATAAATGGGTGCATAAGGATCTGAGGTATGAAGAGAGAATTGGAGAACTGGGATATATGTCAGAAGAACAGATCCCAGCGAAGGTGGGAGACAGGATGGCAAGTATAGGAAGTGTAAAGGATATTTAGAACACAGAGAAAATATGTCACACGCCTGCAACAATAGTCCCAGTAGGATAAGCAAGAGAATGGGGCAGAAACTGTATCTGAAGAGAAAATGGATGAGAATGTTCCAGTGGTGAAGAAATAAATCAAGCCACAAATTCAAGAAGCACTATAAACTCTAAGAAGAAAAAAAAAATACAAAGGAAACAACATCTACTCATATCAGAGAAGAATAGTTGGAAGCAAAATACAAAGTAAAAATGTTCTAAATAGCCAAGAAAAAAGATATGCTGCTTTGGAGGAGCAATAATAGCAAAACTGACATTTAACTTCTCAGTGGAAATAATGAGAGGCGGAACGGTATCTTCAAAATGCTGAAATAAATTACATGCCAACCTAGAATGCTGTGTGTAATGAAAATATATTTCAAAAGTAATAATGAAATAAAACTTTTCAGACAAAAAAAAATACTGAGGGAATTTCTCACCAGGAAACTGGCACTAAAAAAAAAAAAAAAAAAAAAAAAGACTAAAGGGAGACCTTTACTCAGAAAGCAAATGATACCAAATAGAAGCTCACAGATAGAGAAACTAATAAAAATCACTGGAAAAGGTCAATACATAATTAAATCTAAGAATATTGAGTGTAGGAAACAATAATAATGTCTCAACTTTTCAAGAATAGATAATTAAAATACATAAGAGCATAAAATCAGTAGAAAAATAACTAAGTTGATATTCTAAGGTCCTTCTATTGTCTGGGAGAGGAAAAGAGGTATTAACATTAGACTAATAAGAGTAACTTTATAATTTCTATGAATTACAAAAAGTATATTAAACAGTGTATATTTCTACCAAACAACTAGAGTGCAGAGATGGAATAAATATTTAAACTAATAGAAACCAATTATTAAAAAATATAAAAGTTAGAACAGATGGGGAAAAGAGGAGCAAATAGTAAGATAACACATAGAAGATATACAATTTCTAGTTGCATTTAATATAAGTGAACCAGCTGCCTCTTACAATAAGAAAGAGTAAACTCCTCACCCTGGCTAGGTAGCTCAGTTGGTTAGAGCATCATCCCAATACACTAAGATTTTGGGTTTGATTCCTGATGAGGGTGCAAACAGGAAGCAACTGAAGAAATGCATAAATAAGTGGAACAATGAATGGATCTCTCCTTACTCTCCCTTCCATTCTCTCTCTAAAAATCAATAAATACATTTTTTTTAAAAAGTAGAGTAAACTCCTAAACCACCAACCCTCTCACAGAGGGTTGTTCTTTCAACAATAAAGAATTTAAATTTTTTAAAAATTAAAAGATTAAAAACATCTGCTCTGAAAAAGATAATGTCAAGAGAAAGAGAACATAAGCCACATACTGGGTGAACATACTTGCAAAAGACATATCTGAAAAAGAACTATTATCCGAAATATATAAAGAACTCTTAAAACTCAACAAGAAGCAACCCAATTAAAAATAGGCCAAAGACCTTCACAGGTATCTCACCAATGGTATACAGATGGCAAATAAGCATATGAAAAGATGTTCTACAATACATGTCTTTAAGGACTTGCTAATTTAAAAAAAAAAAAGATTTAAACATATGTTAGAATGTCAAAAATCCAAAACACAAATAATGACAAATGCTGGTGAGAATGTGACGCAATAGAAACTCTCATTTACTGCTGGCAGAAATGCAAAATGGTACAGCCACTTTGGAAGACAAAACTAAACATACTCTTACCATATTATCCATTAATTTCATTCCTTGGTATTTACCCAAAGGAGTTGAAAACTTATGTCCATACAGAAACCTGCATGTGGATGTTTATAGCAGCTTTACTCATAACTGCAAAAACTTGGAAGCAACAAAGATGTGCTTCAGTGGGTGAATGGATAACTAAATTGTGGTATATCTAGACCATGGAATATGATTCAGTGCTAAAAATAAATGAGCTTTCAAGCCATAAAAAGACATGGGGGAACCTTAAATGCATATTGCTAAGTGAGAGAAACCAATCTAAAAAGGCCACATACTGTATGATTCTAACTATATAACATTACTAGAGGTCTGGTGCATGAATTTGTACACCAGTGGGGTCCCTTGGCCTGGCAGTGATTGGGCCAATTGGGGCCATCTCACCCACCCCAGAAGGAGGGACTTTGGAAGATTGGCTGGCCAGCTGGGGGCAGGAACCACAGGACGTTGGCCAGCTGGAGGGAGAGAATTGCAGGACGTTGGCCAGCCATGGGAGGCTGGCTATGGGAGTAATGGTCGCTTCTACTATTATATATATTATATACTAGCGGCCCAGTGAACACATTCGTGCACCATGGGGTCCCTTGGCCTGGCCTGAGGGATTGGGCTGAAATAACATCTGACATCCCCCAAGGGGTCCTGGATTGTGAGGGCACAGGCCAGGCTGAGGGACCCCACCGATACATGATTAGGGCCAGGGAGGAATGTGGGAGGTTGGCTAGCCAGGTAAGTACTGCAGGAGGGCTCCAGGCTTATCCGGCCTGTTTCACTCAGTCCCTATCTGCCGGACACCAGCAGCAACATAACCTACTGGTCGGAGCATCTGCCCCCTGGTGGTCAATACACCTCACAGTTGTGGTTGAGTGGCCTTAGCATATCATTAGCATATTATGCTTTGATTGGTTGATAGGATAACCAGATGACTGGACACTTAGCATATTAGACTTTTATTTTATAGGATAGATGAAAAGGCAAAACTATGAAGAGAATAAAAAGATCAATGGTGGCCAGGGGTTAGAGAGGATGATGGGATGAACAGGTAGAGCAAAGATGACTCTTTGAGCAATGACACTATTCCATATATTATAATGGTGAATATTTGTTATTATACATTTGTCAAACCTGTAAAATGTACACCACCAAGTGAGCCCTGCCATAACCCCTGGACTTGGGCTGATAATGATGTGCCAGTGCAGGCTCATCAGCTGTATCGAATGCACCACTCTGGTGCAGGATGTTGATACGCAGAGGCTGGGCCTGGGTGGGTCTATATGGGAAACCTCTGTACTTTCTTTTCAATTTTTCTCTGAATCAAGGATTATTCTAAAATTAAAGTCCATTAAAGAAAAAGGAACCACTTCAGTGCTTACTTAAATCATGTAAAGATACGCAAAAACTTGTATTCTCATTAATAATATATTTTTATTACTTTTATTACTGAACCATTAAAATTTGGGGGAATTTAATGAAAATCCTCCTCTGGGAGAAGGCACAGTGTATCTGTGGCTTCCTGGTCCTGCAGGTCCTGCAGTGTGAAAAGCTCTGGGGCAGGCACCTTTCTGCAAAGGAAGCCCAGGGAGCACTCTCAGAAATCAGTCTAGCAAGGATATCAAACTCATGGCCAGCAGGCCACATGCCGCGGGGCCCACCAGCTGAGAGTTTGACATGCTTGGGGATTTAAGTTTTTTCTTTTAGTTGTTTTTAGGGTTTAAGTTCTAATTCTCATCACACATGCCTTTTTTTTTTTTTTTTTTTTTTTTTTTTTTTTTTTTTTTTTGGCACTTTAGGGTCCCACAGATGAAGATTCAGAACAGCCTTATGAGGAAGCTCTGCTCTTCTGTCCCATCTGGCAAATCCTGACACATCTGACTCCTGCCTCAGACCCCCAGGCAGGAGAACCCAGCTTTCCTGCGTCTGCTGGACATTGCTCCACCAGGACTCAGAATGTGCAGTCAGAGATGACTCACAGCCTAATACCCTTTTCCAAAACCCCAGCTGCTGCTGTGCGAGCAGCTACCCTGGATGTGCTGCTGGCACTGCCTTCTAAATGGAAACAGAAGGCCCCAGAGGGTGCCACGGCCGCCAGAGAGGAGTTGGGAAGGACAGTAGCATCACAGACTCCAGTGGGGTTAAAATGACATAACATTTAGAACATCAAGAAGGAAAAATACAAAATAAAATAAAAATAACTGAGACGAGAATAGCAACTCTTGCTCAAGTTACACCCCATATTTTGTAAATGTAATACTACTAAAAACAAAAACAAAAACAAAAAAAAACCTATCCTGTTTATTAATACAATCAAATCATCAAAGAATTGGAAATTTGGAATTAAGCAAGTTTCTTTCTTTTGTGGTGTCCTCACTGAATCTAAATTGGTTATTTTTATTGGTTATTTTTATTATATATACTCACTTATCAGAGTATAATCACCAGTAGTTAGTGAAATATGACAAAATTATATTTACAGATGGGACAAAAACAACTTAAGAGAGCAATTAAAGTGATTCCACAAGCTGGAGTAAGCTTGCTTCCTCTCAGAAGTTTCGGTAATTAACGTATGGACCAAGCTCCGCTGCAATCAGATGTAACAGGAGCCACGGCACTTCCCCAGATAGTGCGGACACCTGGGGCACTTTTTGAAATTCTGACGTGCTACACTAGTATTTATTGGAAAGAGAGAGATTCACATGATGAAGACTGATTTCATACTATATTTTCAGTGTTAGCATTACTAGGCAAACTCTACCCTGAAATATTTGAAATATCATCTCTCTTTCACATAGCATGAAGTCTTGCCATGAGCTTCAAAGAGACTTGGCCCTGTGATTTCCATCTCATGGAAACACAGTCATTGAAAAACTAAAATGCTTCTCTGTGTCTGGATCTGTTTTTGTTCATCAGTTTATGTTGTTCATTATATCCCACATATGTGTGAGATCATGTGAAATTTTTCTTTCTCTGACTGGATTATTTCGCTTAGCATAATGCTCTCCAGTTCCATCCATGCTGTTGCAAATGGTAAGAATCCTTCTCTTTTACCGCAGCGTAGTATTCTATTGTGTATATGTAGAAGCATCGATCAGACCATCAAACCTCAGTGGGAAGGTGGCGTGGGGAGGGGAGGAGAGAAGAGATCAACCAAAGGGCTTGTACACTGAGTGGCCAGATTATTATGATCTCTGAATGCATAATAATCTGGCCATAATAGAGACCTGGTGCATGAATTCGTGCATGGGTGGGGTCCGGCCAGCCTGGCCAGGGGGAGGGGACATGGTGGTTGGCTGGCCTGCCTACTGGTCGAACTCCTGGTCGAGGCAACAATATACAATTTGCATATAGGATATACACAATTTATTATATAGGATATACACTGAGTGGCCAGATTATTATGCATTCAGAGATCATAATAATCTGGCCACTCAGTGTATGCATGCATATAAGCCTAACTCAATGAACACAGACATCAGGGGGATGAGGGCATGGGGGGGGAGGGTGTGAGCAATGAGGCAATAAGGACACATATGTAATACCTTAATAATAAAGAAAAAAAATAAGAAATACTATCAAATTAAAAAAATAAAAATAAAAATGAATATGGATAGTCCTGAGCTAGGCCACCATTAAAGACCATAAATGTGTAATGATAACTGAAGATGACCTACCAGAACCTAACCAGATCCAGGACATGCATGACAATGGCCCAAGTACTAGATGAGGACCAGCCAGGGGATTTTTTTCCCTATAGAATAGGTGGAGGTAAACCTAGAATAGGTGGTCCGGGAGGTCCAAAATATATATGCACCCCTATGTTTATTGCAACATTACTCATGGTGGTCAAGACATGGAAACAACTGAAGTGTCCTTCAACAGATGATTGGATAAAGAACATATGGTACATATATACAGTGGAATACTACTCAGTCAGAGGAAAAGATGGAATACTGACATTTGTGACAACAGGGGTGGACCTTGAGAATATCATGCTAAACAAAATAAGTGATTCAGAAAAAGTTAAGAATCATGATTTCACTCTTATGTGGGACATAAAACTGAAAGTAACAAATGAACAAATAAAAAACAAACAAAAACTCATAGACACAAACAACAGTATGGTGGTTACCAGAGTGAAGGGGGTTTAGGGGTAGTAATAGGTAAAATGGGCCAAATATATGGTGACAAAAGATGATTTGACTTTAGGTGGTGAGCACACAATGCAATACACAGATCATGGATCATAAAAATGTGTACGTGAAACCTACATAATCTTGTTAACCAATGTCACGCTAATAAATTTATTATTTTTAATATAAGCTTAAATTCTGGATATAAAGTGGAGAATGTGTTTTCTTACCAGAAGAACAAATCCAGATGTAAAATCTTTGCCAAATAAGCACATGAAATTTTGCAACCTTTGCTGTTGCCACTATTATAAGAGATGCATTTGGAAGGAAGTTACAATGGAAACAAACAATAAGCACACAGAATCCAGAAATGAGCTTCCTGCAGAGAAGGTGGTTTGAATTTTTGCTTTCTGACAACCCCATGCATAAGTAATAAGTACTTCCAACAAATACATTGCTAAAGGCCATCTGACCAATATCATCCTATATAATAAACGTGTAATATGCAAATGGTCCTGAAGTGTAAGGACCGACCACATAATGACTGGATCATGGATCAGCAGGAGGGTGGGGCAGTGAGCTACAAGCGGGCGGCAGAGAGCTACAGGTAGGGGCAGGGCAGCAAGCTATGAGGGTTGCAGGGGGAGGGGGGGAAAACAGAATAGGGGGAGCAACAGGAGGGTGGGGCAGCAGGTGGAGAGCTACTGGAGGGGCGCAGTGAGCTACTGGTGAGTACTGGCTCATGGATTCATGCACAGGGCTACTAGTGCTGATATAAATCTCATCTCTCAAAGATGACCTTATAAAAGGGGATATAATTTGTAATTTTATAACAAGATTTAAAACATTCATACTATTTAACTTCAATTTTCCAAAAATCTCTTGTTTTCTACCATCCTTTGGAAAATATTGTCATGTTTGGGTAACTTTAGTCCCTCACACACTGCAAGGGAGCTGAGATATGGGGCCATGGTGAGAACAACCTCGCTAAATATCTTGCTTTAGACCTAGGAGATCAGAGACTGGCACTTTTATATCTAGAGACTGGGAGGGTACTATCATCAGAGCAACTGGTTCCATTATCACAGAGGAAGTGAGATGTCTGTGGGCTCAGAGAAAAGCTAAAATTTGAAACCACACTCTAAGGGTGCTTCACAATAAGAACTCTGACCTATGAAGATGAGGTCTTTTTATATAAGAAAGAAAGAGATATGCATATAATGTACTTAAAGAAGATTGTTATCCAACATCCTTCAGTTCTATCATTTATTTATTTATTCCCCAAACTGACTTTTAAGTAAATGTTGATATAATCTGAATGGCTAAGCATCAGTTACCTAAAGAACTCACTGAGGTGACTATTGCTGAGCAATACCTTCTTGCCATCCCCTGAGCACAATACAGTGGCCTGCACTCAGCAGACACACAATGTGCACCTTATGCCGAATGGGCAAACGAAGGAGTGAATAAATGGCAGGAAGAATGACCAGTGAAGCTCTTTGTTCATTCAACAGGTATTTACTGAGGAGTCAACTCTGTGCCAAAGCAGAGGAGTAAGCAAACCAAGGTGATGATCACAGACTCTGACAAGTGCCATGGAGGGAGTGAATCAGATGATGCCACAGAGAGTAGTGAAGGGAGAAGATGCTCTCCATAAGGTTATACGGGGAGGTTCCCTGAGGAGTGGACCTGTGAGCTGAGACCTGCAGTATGAGAAGGCATTCCTCTATTTTGAGGGTGAGGGGGTGTTAGCAATCCTGAAATAGGAACAGTGGGCACGAAGGCCCTGAAGCCAGAAAAGATAAGTTCTTTAAGAAATAGAAAGTAGGACAATGCAATGCTACATTTTAAATGATGAGTGGAGTGATGCACAGAAAAATATCATACCTAGAAACAACTTACAGATAATTATACTAAGCTCCTCAGAAGAACTCTTCAAACAAATGAAGTGAAGGCTTAGCACAATCACTTGAGTAATTCAGGCAATTCATCACATCGTTACTATACTCACATGTTGAACTTTACTGTTTTATGTAATTAATCTGGCCTAAACATCACATCACATTGACATGCTATTTGCTTCAGTCCAGAGGATAATAGCACAGATATTTGTACCCCATTTTATATCATTTTAAGTACCCTTTCGGGTGTTTATAGGACAATGATGACTTTTAAGCTTTCTAGACTCATGTGGTTATATCCGTTCCGTTGTCTTGTGGAGATAGTTAAAGAAAGTCAATATTTTAAGAAATGGTAGCATGTTGTAGTTGGGAAACAAAGAATTATCATCCTCATAACAATTCCTCACATTTGTCAAATCTGACTTTAACTTCGGGTGGATTCTTACAAGTTCACAGAGTAAGGAGACTTGTGTAGCAATTAAAAGCAAATCCAATGCATATGTGGTCAATTAGCTTACAACAAAGGAGGCAAGAATATACGCTGGGGAAAGGAGAGAATCTTCAATAAATGGTATTCAGAAAACTGGAGAGCCATAAACCAAAGAATGAACCTAGACCACTGTCTTATACCACACATAAAAATTAACTCAAATAGAATAAAGACTTGAATGTAAGACCCAAAACCATAAAATTCCTAGAAGAAAACAAAAGACGTAAACTCCCTGGCATTGGTCTTTAGCAATATTTTTTTTTTTTTTTTGGATCTGACTCCAAAGACAAGAGCAACACAAGCAAGAAATAAACAAGTGGGACCACATCCAATTAAAAAGCTTCTGTGCAGTGGAGGAAACCACACCAAAATGAAAGGCAGCCTGCTAAATGGGAGAAGGTATTTGCAATTCACATGTCCAACAATAGGTTATGAAGAACTCACACAACTTGATAATAAAACAAAACAAAAATCCAATTAAACACAGGCAGAAGAACTCCACCAGTATGACTCAATGGTTGAGCATCAACCTTATGAACCAGGGGATCACAGTTTGATTCCCTATCAGGGCACATGTCCGGGTTATGGGCTCGATCCCCAGTGCAGGGCATGCACAAGGCAACCAATAAATTATTTTCTCTCACCACTGATATTTCTCTCTCTCTCCCTTTCATTCCTCTCTGAAATAAATTTAAAAAATTTTTAAGGGGTAGAAGATCTGAATAAATATTTTTTCCAAAGAAGACTTATAAATGACCAACAGGCAATTAAAAGATGCTCAACATCACTACTCATCAGGAAATGCAAATTAAAACCACAATGAGATCTCACTGAACACCTGTCAGAATGCTAGTAGCAACAAGACAAAAAGAACAACAAAAAAAACACACACAAGTGTTGGCAAGGATATGGATAAAGGGAACTCTTGCACTTTTGATGGGAATGTAAATTTGAGCAGGCACTATGGGAAACATTATCGAGGTTCCTCAATAAGTACAAAATAGAACTACCACATGATCCAGCAACTCCACTTGTAGATATTTATCTAAGAAAACAAAAATACTCATTAAAAATGCATATGCACCTCTATGTTCAGTGCAGCATTATTTACAACAGACTGGTAGTGGTACATGCCTTTGCGGATATCCAGCCTGTCCATTTTCCCCACTTCCTTCCACCTATTCTTGATTCTACTCCTTCTGACTTCCTCCGGGACAATGCCCTGTTCATTATTCCCACTTTTACTAGTATTTCCAACATTGCTCTTCTCTGCCTTCAAAAACGTTTTTATCTTTCATAACCTAAGAAATAAACTCTCCCTGTGACTTTCAGTCACTACCTCCCTTGTTTCACAGTTCAACTTGAAATTTGAAAACTTCCTCTGTGTGTCTTTGGCCAGGCATCTACACCTCTCACCTGTCCACCATTGGTCTAGGAATAAGGACATCCTATGGTTCCTTATGAATTATCATTCACCTTTCCTTCTTCCTTTTGGTGGCCCATCACTGGAGTGACTGAGGAATAGGCAAGCCACCGAGGAAATGGGCCTGGCCATTTAAACACAAGATTGCACATCCTCTTACAGTTTTAAGTACCTTCTATTGGGAGTTTGGCCAATGTCTCCAAGTTTTATGAGTAGTGCTATGTCCCAGGCCTGAATGAAGTCCTGAACAAACAGTGAGAGGTAAGCCTCTGCTCTACACTGGGAAGGGTACTGTTTCCAGAAGACGTTTAATTCCTGTGACCTTGAGCCCTAGCTCCTATCTGGCGGTGAAGTAAGCTAGGATAAGGACTAAAGCCACTCCTAGAGAAAACCTGGGCCTGCCACCCTGCCACACACCTCAGACAGATGTGGTGCATATGGTTAGTTCATCCTTCTGCCAAAGTAGTTCTCCACATTGCCCAGGGGAGGGGGCTCTCCTGGTCCCACATTTGGATGTGGGGGGGTCAAGGCTTAACAGCAAGTCGTCAACAGTCACTACCCTCGGTGCACATATGTCCTCTGAGGATTGTATCAAGCTGGGTGACTAATTAAGATCAAGGTCAGAAGCTCCAGGATCCCTCATTCAAATATTATACCAACACCATGTCACCACATTTCTTAGCAGGCACTAGCTCCGGTGCAAAGAGCACAATATAGAGGTGGGAGAGAAGGGGTAAGAAGGAATATAGGAGGAAATGAGATGCTGAAAATACAAAAGGCAAATGATGCTGTTTAATGGTTAGTGGTAGTGACAGTCCTTTAGCCAAATCACCTCGCCCATTCCTAATGCCCAGTCACCCTTCCACCTGGACAATGACTAAGCCAACTGGGCCTATCAACATGCACTGTTCACTAAGGCAATCTCTTCAAGAAATCTGCTGATTGTTTATGTGTTTCAGGAAACAACCTACTGTAATTGTGAATGAAATAACTTTTCAGTCTACCTGCAGACAATTCATTACTCTCTAAAGACACTGCCCTCATCTGAACTCTTTCTTCTGACTGCTCTTATAAATACTCTTTGTAATCATTTCACATCCTAGAAGAAACCTTATGAAAGTTGACTTAATAGCAACCCATCATCTGGGGATTGGGGCACCCTGATGACTGATAAGGCTTGGGAGAAACCTTGATTAAGATCTCAATTAGGATCAAGAATGGTGAGGGGAGATAATAGATCAACTGAAGGACTTGTATACATGCATATAAGTACAACCAATGGACATAAAGCTCTGGGGAGGGAGGGGACAGGTGGGAGGGAGGGAGGGGGGAAAATAAAATAAAATGAAAAAATAAATAAATAAATAAATAAATAAATATAAAAAAATTTGATTCAGATGACTCCACTTTTCCATAGAATTCTTTAACTTTCTCTATTTCAGATATACTTACCCAATATTGAGAAAACAACTTATATTAGGCACATGTAGAAACTTAAAAAGTAAGTAGAAAGAGAATTTATGCAAAAGGCCTACTTTAAGACTTTATAAAAACACTTTCAATGTTTGACCATTAATCTTGATTGATTCTTTAAATTGTAATAAAAATATAGTAAATTTTGTTTTCAAGTTTATTGATAGGTAACACCATTCTAAATATTTACATTATGTCTTACTCTTTACTTTGACTGTCAGAAAGTTTAGGATTAAATTTTTGGTACAAGTAAAAAAAAAAAAAAGAATGGTGAGCAATGGAGAGTCAATGTGGGATGAGACACAGGACAGCAGCATCAAAGTCTGGCAGGCACAGTGAGGGCTGTTTGGCCTGCTTCAGCCTCCAGAAAGGAATCCCGTCCCACCACCCCCTACCTTACCCTCCACTGAGATCTGCCAGGTTGGGAAAACAGCAGCCTTCCTTCCAGCTGTGGCTCCCTCAGTGAGGGAGCCACAAATAGCAAAAATGAGGCTATACTCTCATGGGAATACACTGTGCAATGTTTTTCTGCTATTTTTAATAATGATGCTAAATCTCCAGGAAGTGGGAAGAGGGGACTAAATCACTCAATTGATCGACAAGTAACCCTGAATGCAGGCAAACACATCAGTAGGCCTATAGGTTAAAGCCGTGGTTTGCTAACATGTGGCTCTTTGGCCCCTTGAATGTGACTTTTCCACAAAATACCACAGCCTGGGCAAGTCTAGTTTGAAGAAGTGGCGTTAGAACTTTAAGTTTGGCTCTCAAAAGAAATTTCAATCATTGTACTATTGGTATTTTGCTCTGTTGACTAATGAGTTTGCCGACCACTGGACTAGAACATGAATCAAATTCCATGATGAGAATATATATTTTGATGCATTATTTTTATCAATGTTTTATATAATTATCACTTAATGCCTACCAAACTTACTTATTCAGGAAGACTCTTTAGAGACAAAACTCAGAAAATGAGGACTGAAACCATAAATGCCCTACAGAGATTTGTGAGTGTTATACTTTTTCTCAGCCCATTCAAAGGCTTCTACAATTGGAAACGGTGACATGATTTGCTTGTATGGAAATAGTTCACTAAACACAGTTTCAGCTTTTGAAGTCTTATTGTTAATAATTTCTCTAGATTTATAATGTTGTGTAATTCAATGCCTAATAAATCATTCTTTTCTAAATTCTACTGTGACATGTATTTTTCCACATTGTGAATGCCTAGTAAACAAAAAAACAAAAAAAAACATGTCATACATTTACTATGTCCTGTAAAAATATTACAGAGAGAAGCTTGAAGACAGGCCAAGTTCTCCCCTGATTTTTTAAGTCTGGTTCAATGTTTGGAATAAAATCCTTGAAGATGACTTCGACTAGGTTTTCAAAAGTCCAACTCAACACTACATAATATTTATAATTTGTCACGAGAAACTGTCCAGAAGAAACAGATCCAAGAAATAAGAAGCCCCTTGTAGGTCCCACATACTTGAAAAATTTATGAGGCTAGGAAGAGAGATACAGTTGGTGCTCATTATTCACAGTAGCTATGTTCTGCAAAGTCCCTGCACACATTGCATTAATAAACACGGAACCACCTCGGCTAGGAGGAATATAGGGACAGGGTTCCTATAAACCTCTGGACACAACGTGTTTTTCAACTGATCAACACATACCCTTTCTTTTAATGTGTGTTTCTGTTTGAAGACATCTTGTTTAATACATTGCTGATTCATTACCAGAGAACTCGGGGCCAAAAGCACTGTAACACAGGCCTGAACAAGGCTTAACTAACTCTCATACTTTCTTTGTAAGACACATCCCAGCTCTCCTGGGTAGGAACATTAGACAGCACCTCAGCGCTATGCTTGGAGCCCATTTCAAACAGTGAATTCAAAGGCACACATTTGTGGAAAACCTTACACTGACTAGATTGTGAGAAAAGGATACTTAATTTGTCTGACCTCAGCTGGGACATTCTCGCTGGATAATTCAAGTTTCTCACTGTTGTTCCCATGTCCACAGATGACCACACAGCTCTGTGAGTACTGACTTGGGGGTTACAAGTACATTTTAGGGAGCAGGGAAATCAAATACAGAGCACACTAATGAGGACTGACTACCTCTCTTCCACGTCATGGAGAACGCTGCCACCCAGCAGGCTACTCAAGGGCACGAAGCCCTACGGAGGACCGCCCCACCACACAGGGGCGGGGTCCCCTTGCTCTGCGCAGCCTGGCCAAGGCAGAGTTGGACCTGAGCTCTGCCGAAGGCCTCAGGAACTGGGCATGTTCCCTCCAGAAGAGGTTCTTTTACCTGCTCCCTAGAAAAGAAGGGGCAATAAAGAGACTCTCTGCCTGTCATCAATTTTCATTAAGGACCATTTGAATGACCTCAGAAGAGCTTGCAGTTTAAACTTCAGCCCATTTTCCCTGCAGGATATTTAATGTGGGGAAAAGTGCCTCTTTATCAAGCATTTTGCTTTTTCTAATTAAATTCTGGAAGAAAACTCAAAGAGTTCCTCTCCTGATGCTTCCTTAGTCTGAATAAAGAAGATGACCCCACGTGGCAGAAAGCCCTGAGAGGGAAGGTGCCCAACAGAAGCGCCACCTAACTGAATCAATCGTGAGATTTTTCAAAAGGCCTGCAACTCATGAGAGTTTTAAAAAATTCAAAGATGGTTTCAATGCCTGTTAGTTTTTTAAGTCATAAAATAAGGACAATTATAAATGCAGTTAAGTTCTCTCCCACTCCTCCCTCCCTCCTACTCTCTCTAAAAATCAATGGGAAAATATCCTCAGGTAAGGATTTAAAAACAAAAACAAAAGTGACTACAAGGATTATTAATGAAATATCTCCATGTTCAAATATTATATATCTGTACAATATGTCTTTTACACTAGTAACAAAGGTCGGCCTGTTCATAGGGATCATGGTTCACAGGGATCAGGGCTTACAATGTAAATTAGAATGAAAACGAGGTGCAAAATATGTTCTTTAAGTTAACTAAAATAATAATAATAATAATAATAATAATAATAATAATAATACAGTTAAGCCCAGCCTGTGTTGCTCAGTGATTGAGCATTGACCTATGAACCAGTAGGTCACAATTTAATTCCTGGTCAGGGCACATGCCCAGGTTGCAGGCTCAATCCACAATAAGGGTATGCAGGAGGCAGCCAATCAATGATTCTCTCTCATCATTAATGTTTCTCTCTCTCCCTTCCTCTCTGAAATCAATAAAAATATATTTTTAAAAGAAAAAATTCAGTTAAAAAACATTGCAAGGAGCACAGAAATTGTTATATTAAAGCCATTGATGAATTAGTTACTATAATTGAACCAAAAACAAAACAAAAAGAAAACCCACAAAACCCTCAGCTCTGAGCTTTCCAGCAGCAAATAAAAAACGGAAACCTTGTGATGCATGGTTTTCATTAATAGACAAAAGCCAGCACACCAGATCATCCATTCTTGAAAGAATACATTTTATGGGCATTAAAAGTACAATAGGTATTCATGATGCCAAAACCACTTTTATTTCTGATGCCTTGGTTTCTGGGTCAGCCAATGTTCTCTATGGCATCACCCTTGTCCAGTGGTCGGCAAACTCATTAGTCAACAGAGCCGCAAACCGCAGCTCCCTAGCTGCATGTGGCTCGCGAGCTGCAGTTTGCCGACCACTGCCCTAGCCAGCTGATAAGAATAATGGGAGCTATTGATAGCCTCATGGGTCAACTGCCATTGTGACAGGATAGAGGGCTAGAGACTCCCTCACCAGACAGCTTACAGGAACACTATCATGTGGTCACTAACAATATTGAAAAAGAAATAAGGTGACCAAAATCTGAAAAACCTGAAGCAACCAGGAGAGGCCCAGGAAAGAGATGCACTTCAATGCCAAATGCCATCCCTGGTAACCAAACCACAGCAAGAGCACACACCCGATGAAATGTCCTGTTACATATTTGCTCTGTAGAGCCTGTCGTTTGCCTGGTTAGAGTTATTTCACCTACTGAACGAAGCTGAGCCACACTATAGACATGACGTATATTGCTACTATTTATACTTTATAACGTGAATAAAGGCATGTGCTTCCTGCTACTATTTTTAAGGCAGTGTTCTCATTAAAAAAAAAAAAAAAATGTTTTTCATGTAGAAAAAAATGTAGCCCAGCTTATTTTATCCTGAGCAAAGATGCAGAGAAGGCCCTGGCCAGGTGGCTCACTTAGTTGGAGCATCGTCCCAAATACCAAAAGGTTACAGGTTTGATTCCCAGTCAGGGCACATACCTAGGTTGTGGGTATGACGCCCGTGGGGGTACAAATGGGAGGCAACCAATCGATGTTTCTCTCACATTGATGTTTCTTTCTCTCACCCTTCTTCCCTTTCTAAAATTAATAAAAACATATCCTCAGGTGAAGATTAAATTTAAAAAAAAAAAAAAAAGATTCAAAGGGGAAAATAGGAGGCTGGTGGCAACCTGCAAAGGAATGCCCTCAAATATTACACAGGAATAAAAAATATTTCACTGCAAACACAGCCACTTCTCTGAATCCAAGCATGGAAACCCCACCTGCTGCTGAGGCCACGTCAGGGGAAACTTGTAAACATTAAGCAGAGCCGAGACCGGTTTGGCTCAGTGGATAGACTAGAGCGTGTGAAGGGTCCCGGGTTCGATTCTGGTCAAGGGCATGTAGTTTGGCTGTGGGCACATCCCCGGTGGGGGGTGTGCAGGAGGCATCTGATCAATGTATCTCTCTCATTGATGTTTCTAACTATCTCTCTCCCTTCCTCTCTGTAAAAAAATCAATAAAATATATTTTTTTTAAATAAAAATAAATAAAAAAGTTAAGCAGAGATCCCAGCCGAACATCTGAGTTCAGAGGGACAGCAGGCCAGCTCTTCTCCCTCCTGCATACCCTTGGAAGGATATTACTGGAATCCTCTTAGGCATCAGCCAGCAGCTGGCAGGTCCCAGCATGTGGGGCAAACCCACTGACCCACCCTCTGGTCAGTCCCAGGGGGCAGAAGCGGCATGTAGCAATGAGTGTACCGATACCCTCTGATGTGAGGAAGGACTGATAGGTTTGTGGATAGCTTTTAATTACACTAAACCTAGGGATTAGAAACAAAATGGCATAATTGACAGCAAAATATAAGTAAGTGTGGTTCCCAGAGTCTTGCCAAACTGTAATAATCAATGCTGAATTTCACGCACAACTGATTCCAATAGATCTCAATCTGCACTAAAAATAAATGTTTTAACAGCCCTTTCACTTCCATCCCTCAAAGGCCCTGGGTTTACATGCGGGACAAGAGCTGCTCTTTCTTATTATCTTTTCCGTCTCCGTGGAGACCACATTCCTCCCCATCGCACCTGTGTGTATCATAAGATAAAGACTGCAGGCTGGCTTTGTTACCGCCATAGAATAATTCTAACAGGATAGCGTATGGCTTCTGGCTTTTTTTTTTTTTTTTTTTTTTTTTTTTTTTTTTTTTTTTTTTTTTTTTGAGCCATGGCATTTCTTTTTAACCTTTCCAGATGACAGGCGATTTTTATTTCCAGACATTTAAAAGCAACAGAATACAACTACCTCTCAGACTCAATTGGTGGTCTCTCCATAATCTGACAGAAATGAAGGGTAGTCCTGACCAATTGTTCCTAATTTGTGTTTGTTTTTTAATTCTCACCCGAGGATATTTTTCCATTGATTTTTAGAGAAAGGGGTAGAGAGAAGGAAAAATGGGAATATTGATGTGAGAGAAACACATCGATTGGTTGCCTCCTGCATGCACCCTGTCCAGGCCTGAGCCAGGGAGGAAGGTACCTGCCCTTGACCAAAATCGAACCCGGAACCCTTGGGTCTGCAGACTGTCGCTCTATCCACTGAAACAAACCTTCTAGGGCCGATTTTCTTTTCTTTCTTTATTTTTTCCCCATTGTTTTTCTGAGAAGATACTTTAGAAAAATGGCCCAATAATTGATTAAGAAGTGAGCCTCAGTGAAAAAGTATCAAAAATGCCTGAGGATATACTTCCTTTTTTACTATAAAATTACTTACTGTTCAAATTCTATGAAACTCCTGTCTATGAATGTACTTAATATTTCCTAATATATCAAATAATTACATTTCACATACAACATTTCCAGAAGCATTTATACAAATGGTGGCTAATTTTTAAATGTCACTTCTTAAAGTGTCTCTTTACAGGAAGAGGCCTGTTCCTTTCCAAACCAGATGGTGATTTCCGAGAAACACGGTCTTAAATTTCTGCTGCCATATTATAGCCTTTTGAAATCATCCTTTCTTCAAGCTTTATTAAGGCATAATTAACAAATAAAGTGTAAGATAGTTAAAGTATATTACATGATGATTTGATACATGTATAATGGTGAAAGGATTCCTCTTTCATGTTAACACATCCATCACCTCACACATTATCCTCCTTTTCTTTGTGTGAGAACATTTAAGTTCTACTCTCTTAGCCAGCTTCAATTATGCAATAAATCATTATCATTAGATCCTCAGACCTTATTCATTTTACAATGAACGTTTATATCCTTCTACCAACCTTTCCCTCTTTCCCCATACCCCAGCCCCTGACAACAACTTTTCTGTTTTTAGGTCCTATGAGTTCAACTTTTTTTTTTTTTTTTAGATTCCATGTACAAGTGATACCATGCAGTTTTGCTTAGCATAATGCCCTCCAGATTCTTCCATGATGTCAAGAATGGCAGGGTTACCTTCTTTTATGGGTAAATAATATTGAAATGCCACATTTTCTTGATCCGCTCATGTATTGATGAACACTTGGATTGTTTCCATGCCCTGTTTATTGTGACTAATGATGCAATGAACCTGGAGGGCATATAGATCGCTTCAAGGTAATGGTTTTGTTTCTTTTTGACATATACCCAGGAGTAGAATTGCTGGATCCTACAGTATTTCTATTTTTGAATGAATGATGGGGGATAGGATTTTTTATTTAGATCATTTTGGACTTTC